>NC_079165.1:11548031-11771777 GCF_947568905.1 Ostrea edulis
CACAGTGCCTCATCCTTTAACGATACCTGCTGTTTTCTTCCTTGAAATATATGTTCATACATACTCGTATGAAGTTATAACTACAATGTATGGGGTTTGGTTATGTTCAATTCTAAAAATACGAAAGGTACGGACTTAAAGATTGCCATTTCATATTATTTTCCCCAAATCTCTACTCTTGGAATTCTCCATCCATCTCCAATTTCTCCTGATTTTGTATTGCTTTCGGACTATTCGAAATTCGTAACATTATGACTCTTATTCCATATCGCTACAGCTTGAAACGTAGAAAAATTATGAATTCCATTAAACGAATTTCATAATTTCTTTATGGAGGAGTGACCATTATGGGTTTTTATTCATTTATTTTTCTTGATAACACGGGAAGTATTTCAGAAAATAATGAAGGAAATAAGAAAAGCGAGATTCAGTTAATGGTTTGTTCATTTCACATTGTCTATAAACGGGTACGCGAGTGCATGAGCTAGTAACGTAACTTTGTTGTGTTCTCTCGCGTAAATCTAAAAAAAAAATAAATGAAGTGTGATGTGTTATGTCGTAGAATAACGCAATGGTTATAATCAAAATTGTCATTTTTACGCATGTGTATGAGCGAATGCATCCATGTTGTGTTCGCTAACGTAAATAATAAAATTATCTTAAGTGTGCGGCTTTATAATAACGGTATGTTAACTCAATTCTCCGCGAATGTATGATATAACGTCGTTGTGTTTTCTTACGTGAATACATGTAATCAGATACTTGAAGAGCTAAGCGTTGTTATTTTGTAGATTAATGCTACGTCATCTTTTAAATATCTGTGAGTGTATGAAGTAGTGAAGCAACCATGCTGTTTCATAACTTAAATATTAAAAAAGAACTTGCAGTGAAGCGCGTTGCTAAGTCATAGATCCTTGACTGAGAGTGAAATTTTCATGTGTAACTGTTTTAGCTAGTAACTCGATTGTGCTGTGTTTCCTAATGTAAATCATGAAAAAGTTGGAAGGGTGAGGCGTTGTTATGAAACACTATTGTTTGTTTTCTGATGTAAATACATGTAATGAGGTAATTGAAGACCATTGCATCTAGTAGATCATATTTGATTAAAGTCTGCCAACAATATTATGTAATCGTCACATTTTATTGGCATGGTTACAATTTGAACATATAATTTTCAAATTTTATTTTCCCATTCTAAATATTTACAATGCTTACAAACTAAGATATTTCTAGTGGTCAACAGAAATTTGAATGACAAATATTGAGAGATAAAGCACTCACAATTTGTGTTTTTGTTTTGTAAACAAGGCCATATCATGTTTAAAACGTAATCAGATGTCACAAACACTAGAAACTATTTAATTGTTCTTAGAATAAACTTATAAATTGAAAATGATCAATAAATCTGCTTTGAACGAAACTTTTACGAGCATCTTTAAGCTATGTAAACAAAACATTACACGAGCCATGCTTACATCACAAAGAATTCTGAGCTCCAAATTTCTTTTTAACTTGAAATTAGAAATATATGCACCATAGTTAAGCATCAAAATCTATTTTTAAAAATTTGAAGATTTTCAGCTCACATCTTGACTATACCCCTCTAATGATAAAACATAATCAAAATATGTATGTTTAACTTAATTTCCATACTTGGGAATGATTATTACCGCTTAGAGGTAAAGCATAAGATTTGTAGCCTGTGTGTTTAAACAGTGTCATGGGGAATTCATATTTATTTTAATCAATCAATATTTTTAGAGTACTAAATGCTATTAAAACATAGGCCCACTTATGCTACTCACCATTTCTTCATCTTGAACCGACGGGGGTCAACAAAATGATCGATTTAGAAAAAAACCCAGCGTTATTTCATTGGCGAATGCATGATATCACGTGTCAGATATCCACACGCTATGTAATTAACGGAATTCGGACTGAGGATGACAGAAGAGTGCGGAGCGGCATACTAGATACGTTTCCTGTAATGTGTAGTATACACACCCTATCGCGCACCTGTCCGTGACACCCAACTCCGTACCTGATAATTTGATTAGTGGTAGTGGTACATAGTAGTTTATTTATTTATAGTTACAAGTACATGTGTATATTCACAAACATTATGTTAACAGACAGTGTAAAAATAAATCAAACACCCGGCCCATTGGGCCTATATGCCACTTTAAACACAGATTTATATTTTCTTTAATCTATAGAGATTCCCACGCTTTCAATGTTCCCCTGTAACCTTGCAACTGCATGATGCTCTGTTATTCATTTTAAAATGATATAATTCGAACTAATCAATTAATTGGTATAAAACAGCTATTTTATGATTATTTGAGGGTTAATTTTTTCATGATATTTTCGAAGTAGTGCCTATATGTATACATGTATAAAAAGAGCATTAAATATTCATATTGGTAAAGGTTTTACGAGAATGGACACATTGCGACGATTTTTGAAAGGGAACTTATTTCATGCTCACATGTATAATGCACACTTGTTTTGACGATTGTTTTATGAAGAAATATTACCCAACGCCAATGAAATAATAAATGAAAATGTGGATAGACATATTGTGATAGTTTGTTAAAAAAGTGGTAGGATAGACATTATTTTGTGCAGACGGACATACATTTATGTATACGGAGGGTTTGGAAACAATTGGATGGACAAATTGTGCAGGCGGACATATAAGGACAGTTTGTTTCAAAATATGGCGGACATATAGCGAAGGCGGACATATTGTGCAGGCGGACATATAGGGATTCAACACCAATGGAGACCTACTGCTAATCGAAACTTAAGGAAGACTTACAAAATTGTGAGCTATACACATCAAAGCTAATGCAAGGTGAAGATAACAAACAGCGATCAATCTCATAACTCCTACAAACAATACAAAATAGACAGTTGGGCAAACACGGATCCCTGGACACACCAGAGGTGGATCAGGTGCCTAGGAGGAGTAAGCATCCCCTGTTGTATGATTTTCTGATTAAGCATGTCTCAAGCAGTTTTAAAAAACAAAGAAACACAAATTGGATAAAAATGTTTTAAAGTGTATTTTTAAAGCTCGATATGGGGGACATTTTTTTCTTTTAGACGACTTAACGCTAGAACGATAACTCGCGTAATTATGGATCTACAAATCAATGTGTCCAATTGTCAATCATTTCTTTCACTTTTTAATATACAAATTTAACAGATTTTTCTGATCTTTTGACCAAAAAAAAGGGGGGGGGGGGGAAAGGAGAAAAAAGAGAAAGAAATGATAAATAATTGAACAGCTGATCTAAATGATGGTATGACACTTAAATCTGGTACTCAAATCTTTAACGTCATGTTGATCAAATGCGGTGGTGGCCGAGAGGATAGAGCGTTTGCCCCGCATGCGGAAGGCCCGGGGTTCGAATTCCGGCCACGACACACCTAAATCGTTAAAACAGGTAGTGACAATTCCATCGCCAAACGCTCGGCATCAGGTGTAAATGTCACGGATCCTCGGAGATGACCTTATAAACGGATGACCCGTGTCACAGTAGGTGTGGCACGCTAAAGAACCCTCACTGCTCAATATTTGTAAGCGCCGAGCATAGGCCTAAATTTGAAGCCCTTCACCGGTCTCCATATGTCTGAAAAATTCTCCAGTGACACGTTAAGCAAAACACAATCAATCAATCATGTTGATCAGATACGACGAAAGAACCGCGTATAATCTGACTTACCTCATTCAATGCGCATTCCAAAATGTAACGGCTTCCTGCTGGTTCATTTTTTCTTTAATCTACTCTTCTTACATATTGCTGTTGCAAATATTTCCCAGACTTCCGTGATCTGTCGATGTACAATAAAAATAGCAGGAAATCATTTCGAGCCGTAGTCGGTTATGTAAACATGTATCATTTTCTGAATCGACAGAACGATGATAGTGTGTACTGTTACCTTATTCTATACTGTTCCATAGCTTCAGTACACAACTATTCTTGCGCATAATGACATGAAATGGAAGTCACACTGTTCCACAAAATGGAAAAGGAAGTACATGCATTAAGAGGCACAACTGAAAGCGGACGTAGATTTTGAAATCTTATTGTATGGTCACATGACAAACGTCAAGCAGTTTAGGTCTATGCTCGGTGCTTACGGCTTTAAAGCAGGGAGGGATCTTTATCGTGCGGCATCTACTGGTACACGGGACTTCGGTTTTTGCGGTCTCATGTGAAATACCGCCCCATTTAGTCGCCTCTTACGACAAGCAAAGGAAACTGTACTTTCAGAATAGCAATAGTATTAGCAGTAGGGACCAGTACTACTCAAATGGTCTTTGAACGTTTCAGTTCTAATCGTAACCCTATCTCTAACTCTAACCCTTATTTACGAGGCACAGTAATTCCTCATTATTATCATATGATTGACGTCCGCGTCTTCTATAGAACGAAAGGCCATGAACTCGTGTGTTTGGTTTTGAACGATTAGCAAAGCAATTCTCTTTTAACGCCGTCAATTTGGATTTCAATGTACTCTAGATTCAATATCATGACAATTTATGA
The DNA here is from genome assembly GCF_947568905.1 of Ostrea edulis. Taxonomy (NCBI): domain Eukaryota; kingdom Metazoa; phylum Mollusca; class Bivalvia; order Ostreida; family Ostreidae; genus Ostrea; species Ostrea edulis. Next base: position 11,552,588 of record NC_079165.1, read on the forward strand.
AAGGAAACAGATAAATAAGTTCACTTGAATTGTATTTCAGTCAAAAAACAGAGGACGATTCCTTGATTTTACAGGTACCCGGCGTTTGATTTTAAAGTATAAAACGAAATCTACATCAGTTCATGTATAATTCTACGTCATTGACGATAAGTCTGTACATCGTTTAAACATTCCAACAAGCGGGTAGCATCACAAAATGCATATGAAATGTGGTTTAAACAGAAGGGATTCTCATCTTTTTAGTGTGTTATAACTTCAAAACATCCTTGCTTCGACTGGCCGCAATTTCAGACTTCAAGATTATAAACTGAGAATATTCTTAAGTCTGAATTTCAAATCCAGTTAGCTTTTGAAATAGTTTTTATTAACATACACAATTTTTAGTATACAGTGTATGTTTGATTTTTTTTAATAAACCTGACGTTTTTTAAACATCTGTGATAGATAAATCTTAAAATAGAAGTAATCAAAATTTTGACTTGAGTCTATTCTCAGTTTATGATCTTGGGTCCTGGTTTCGGTGATACATAGTAAAAATGCGAGTCAGGGTTACACATTGTACAAAATCATGTCTTGTTTTGATCTAATCAGCATATTCAGTGCGCCGTTCGAAAAGTCCTTCCCGACAGAATTTGAATGTGCAATATCAATATCATCGCTTTATTTTGTCCGTTTTAATATGCTTTCTATTGCCCGTTGTGCATCGCTAAACAAATTGCATACCCTATTGTATTACGTAGAGAACTGTGCATCGCTCAATTGAAATAAATAGATTTATAATTCCTCTTGCATTATAGAGAAAAAAAGCATTTCTTTCGTGTTGTTTATCGCTAAAAATAAATAAATAAAATAGTCACCATTCCATTACGCAGAAAGCACATTTTTTATCAAAATATATCTTTTTAAACAAATGTGTTACTCGTATTTTTAATCCCCTCGCAATCCATTGTGAGAGGGGATATAGTAACGGTACCGTTTGTCTGTGAAACACTGAGATCGTAGAAACTCTATAGGTCATGTGATTGATACTTTAGCATTGTTATCAAAAGAGAAAGAACCCTATCCTTTTGGGGGTCAAAGGATCAAGGTCACTACAGTACTTCATTAAAAGCTTGTACACACTCATGGCGTGAGGATATGCCCCGTCTTGAGGATCTCCTATTAATATTCAGTTCAAGGCCATCGAATATACATTTATATGTGAACACTGAGGTTTTTTTTTAAATACACAGTAGTCATGTTTCAATCGATATGACGGTACAGAAGGTTGTATTGAATGTTTTGCAATGTTATTTCAATTTCTAAGATTTCAGGCATACAGAGAGGCTGTGAAAATATCTTTCTGTATAGATATATAAGCAATACCGACGTTACATATCATGTATACAATCGGGTACGTTTATTTAGCCCAGATGAAAGTAGGTACGCAAATATTGTTCTAGCTATATACAGTGACGGGTTACTCCCCCTAAAATGTTCAAAATTCAAGTTAAATATTGGTCTCTTGTTTAGAAAAAAGTAAACGATAGAAGAAGCAATAATTGTTCCCACACTTGGAGAAATAAATGACAAAATATTTCGATTTATTGAATAACTTTAATTGGAAGAACATATTTTGTCCTAAATCCTTGACAATTTGCGTTATTCTAATAATTTTACGTGATTAAAAATGACAGAAAATAGTAAAAATGATTACACAGGAGACCTTTTTCAAGCCGTATAAAATCTGTAAATTCCAGGAGCTTCTGGGACTTCGCCTTCTGGTTCATCTTCAAGACTTCGCCTGGACCCACTGGGGGCCTCAAGGCGGCCGCCGACCCCCTACCTATAAAGTTGCGCACCTAACCGCTATTCCTGGATCCGCCCCTGATATAGAAATGCATGTAGGTCAATGAGATGCCCAAGACATTACTATATTTAATGTGGTTTTTTTTTATCTATTTAAAATGTCAATGTTACTTTGCTTGGATGATCAATGGGCGTTATTTTTAATTGTATCTACCAGGCCCAGATAACATCGCCTCTGGTTTGGTTTGATTTTAAGTTACCGATAATTTACTTCACGCTTATCGACTTATTATTGTTCGCCAAACAAATCTTTTTAAACAAGACACGATTGAAAATGCAGTGTTATAGTGTACTGTTTATTGATCTAATCAGAACAAAACAACAACCTACAAATATCGAGCGTGGATTTTAAACTTAGTTTTATAAACCTCACCAAATAAAATAATACTTCTTATGAAATGCCGAGAAAAAAATTAAATTCAATTGTTGAAAACAACATTGGGATTCCGAGACATCGGCTTTATATTGATCAATTATATAGCCATTGAATTGCTATGAGTTTCAGATAAGGTATCCTAGTCGAAGAAACGAGCTTGTCGAAAGAGAGAAAAAATCAGTAAAGTGAAACTAATTCACACGATTAAAAGCAGCAAAGATTAATGTATATTGGCGGGTGTACTAGCAAGCTTCTTATGAACGAAGATAGTCCTGGGGGAGGGTCCATTCCATCCACTGTCAATTTTCTAAATGATTTTTAAAAAAAACGTAAAATTACCGAAATTTACGTCTGTACAACATGACCTGTGGGTCACTACATATATAAGGAAAGACCAAACTCCCATTCCATTAGGCTAAAGTAAGGAGCCTTTGTATGACGACCACCATAGGTACATACATTTCATCCCCATCCCCAATTTCGTAATATCAGACACGTGAGGGTTTATCTGGTTATGTGAAATAATGCCCTTTGTTGTCAACAATGTTTTGAATTTGTTTAATTACCGTGTCTATCTTTCCAATTGATCGTCCAGGTTAAATTTAGGCATTACTTTGAACTCGTACAAAGTCGGAACCACCCGTTCCATTTAAATGTTACGATACTCTATGTCTATAACCTTGAAGGTAGCGCTTTGAATTATTATATCAGAATGTTGATCATGTCACGAAATAGGTCTCAGAATGTACTCTAAAACAAGCAACGGAATGTTATATAAGTGTGTACATGTATTTTTCTAATTTAGACGTAATTATATAATGTTTATTTTAATTTGAAGTGTTACTGAGAACATATTTTCTAAACACCGTTAATTCTGTTTTCTTATTACCGCTAATTCTGTTTTAATTTGAAGCGTTACTGAGAACATATTTTCCTATTACCGTTAACTCTGTTTTAATTTGAAGTGTTACTGAGAACATATTTTCTTATTACCGCTTATTCTGTTTTCTTATTACCGCTAATTCTGTTTTAATTTGAAGTGTTACTGAGAACATATTTTCTAAACACCGTTAATTCTGTTTTCTTATTACCACTAATTCTGTTTTAATTTGAAGTGTTTCTGAGAACACATTTTCTAAATACCGTTAACTCAGTTTTAATTTGAAGTGTTACTGAGAACATATTTTTTTATTACCGCTTATTCTGTTTTCTTATTACTGTTAATTCTGTTTTAATTTGAAGCGTTACCGAGAACATGTTTTCTTATTACCGTTAATTCTGTTTTAATTTGAAGCGTTACTGAGAACATATTTTCCTATTACCGTTAATTCTGTTTTAATTTGAAGTGTTACAGAGAACATATTTTCTTATTACCGTTAATTCTGTTTTCTTATTACCGTTAATTCTGTTTTGATTTGAAGCGTTACTGAGAACATATTTTCCTATTACCGTTAACTCTGTTTTAATTTGAAGTGTTTCTGAGAACACATTTTCTAAATACCGTTAATTCTGTTTTAATTTGAAGTGTTACTGAGAACATACTTTCTTATTACCGCTAATTCTGTTTTCTTATTACTGTTAATTCTGTTTTAATTTGAAGTGTTTCTGAGAACATAGTTTCTTATTACCGTTAATTCTGTTTTAATTTGAAGTGTTTTCTAAGAACATAGTTTCTTATTACCGTTAATTCTGTTATAATGTTCTATTTACTGCTGTTGGAGATCTATAAGAATTTATGCAATACATGTTGATGACATAAGAATACATTATCGTTAATGGCATTATAATAGTCATTTACTATTTCCGTGTGAACTAGATCTTTAGAAATATTTCATTTTTCTAATTTTTGTTATAACTATATGACGGCTGTAAACATAGGTCCAATTCTTTGTAACATTTCAAGGTCATGACTCACGACAGCTGTTAACAGATATTTCTTACACATTTCAAGGCCATAGCTAAATCATAATAAAAGACGGATGTTAACAGACAGCAACTAACAGTAGTTGTGGAGTCTTTCCCGTTACGATTTGTCCAGTACGGGGATTTCTAAAGTGACTTCCGGTAGCACGAGGGATTTTCCCGCGCTAAGTTGGAGAGAGTCTGAGACCAGACGGAATATGAGTTTGTGACAGACCATATAGAAGTACTACCCAGGCAGCACGGAAGAACGATTAGATCAGTAATAATGAAATACTTTATTGGCGCCTTATTCGAGGCCACTGTTAACCGCAAAAAAATTCTGCCATGTATATTGCGCTAGTCAACCGCCATTGGACGGGATTTACTTTTTATACGCGGTCATTAGACAAGACGTATTATGTTATGGGGTTCTCCGTGCGTGTGTCTGGCTGGTTAGCTGTCTGTCAGTCCGAGGTCATGTTTTCCAGACTTTTTCCGTAACGGATATATGTACGACTTTGAGTGTGGTCACAATTTCTCCCTCAAGAAGTGTAAGAGTGAGTTTGCATTTCATCTGGATTGGTGCACGGTAACCTACTTTCGAGCTAAATGTAGGTCAGTTTCTCAGACTAATTTCATTACGGATATGGATACATATATTGCCCTGAAATTTAGTCACAAGCCTCCTCTTGAAGGAATACGAGTGCAGCTAGCATTTCAGCTGGATCGGTGCACCATTACCTACTTTAGGGGTAGAAGTAGGTCAAACAGTTTACCAGATTTTTTTCGGTACGGTCACAGGTATTACCCTGAAATTTTGCCCCAACCTCCATCTCAGTAAAATACATAATCAGCTGATATTTCAACTTAGTTTGTGCGCCATGACCTACTTTAGGATTGAGAGTAAATCAAATGGTTTCCTGGAATTTTCTCATCATAGATACAGGTATTGCACTGACATTTTGCCACAGCCTCCCTCTCCGAGAAAAAAAACATAATCAATTCATACATGTATGTCAGATGGATTGGTGCACCATGTCCCACTTTAAGGCTTTTCTATTCAGAATGTGTGATATCAATTCAGAATGCATAATATGAATCCAGATTGAATTCCACTGTCCGACGGGCGTAAGATGTACGTTTGCGGTACTCATGTTTCATTTTGAATTAGATTAAAGCTTCAGCGATTATTTTAGATAGTCCTACAATCAAGTTAAACAGTTCCCGACTATATTTTAACATATTTTTGTGCATTATTATACTTATTCTGACCTGTTTATTGATGAGATTTTGTCTGGGATGGACTCTGCGTTTCCGTTTTATAGGGGTGGGTCGATGGGCCGCGGTGGGTTAGGTTCAAATAGTCCGAGGCGGTCTGAAGGGCACCAGGTAAGATCCGGTTAGACAGGGATTATTCCCTTCTCCTCCGTTCCTGCCTTCTTTTACGTATAAGGAGTGGAGTGCTGACAGTAGGCGGGAGGTTTGCTGGTCCTCAGTTCACCTTAGATAGTCTAGACGGGAGTCCATTTGAAAGGTGAATTTCACTCGAGGACCTGATTAGTTTTGCATCACCCAGGACAATGGCAAGTCACGGCATTTCAAAACCCTGGTTTATAGACAGAGTGACTGGCATCTCAAGACCCAGGTTTATAGACAGAGTGACTGACGATTACTTCTTTTGTGGGGGTGGTCAGGGGGAAATGTACACAAAATCTAAAGAATATATCCTAGTTTGTTACATCCCTTCACTACATTCCAACAATCCATTGTAGGAGAGATCTCCCAAACCTCACCTGCAGTGTCCGAACTGGGGTTGTCCCCGGGATCACTATGTTATGTGTTATCCCCCCATGTCCTGACCTTACAGGATCTTCCAACCCTGTGCAGGATGGTACAGCTTGATAAAAAGTACACCGCACTCTCACGATCCTAGGTTTGTGGGAATGTCCGTACACCAAACCGTTGTTATATCCCATAGTAGGTGGCTCCCGCAAGCACCGGGGAAACTGCACTATTCCACGGGTACTCTGTCCAGGGTTAAACCCAGATGTTTCATATCCCCTAAGGTTTTCCCAGTATTTCCGTGCAGGGAAGCATGTGACAGGCTGGGATAGGAACATATCCCGGTATGTTGGGAAGTACAGCTGAACATCATTCATGTACAAGTTCGTTCGTCCAGTCGGCAGTCAGTATTGGACAGAGATGGAGTAGCATGACCAATTTTACCTCACCTTATAGAGCAATGTGAGCGACTATTACACCTTACTGCTGGAGACAGATCGTATCTATTCCTGACCGAGATCATGAGACAATCTGAGAAATGCTTTGTTTTCAAATCCGGAGCTCCTGCATCAACTAAATGTTCGGTTTGTTTTTCATGATGTGGGCGAGTCGCTGCATTATTGGGCAGACCGGGTTTTCCCATCTATGTCTATCAACATCATGAGCGGCTGTGCTTTTGGGCCTAGGCTTTGTACGATATGACCGATAGCGCGTAAAAACAGGGCTACGCAAAAGGAGTGTCTATAAATCTTTGAAACTACGGACGTAATATATATGTTTTATATATCATATTTTTGGAAATTTTCTATATTTTTTAACTATGTAAAAATCAATTGAGTAAATAAAGCCATAAAATTAAAAAAAGCATTTAAAATGAAAGATGACTTCGTCTAAATATGACGCAACGCTTTGTCGCAAGGCCATTTCCCCCCTCGCTATGATTTTTTTTATTTTCCTTATGAATGCAATGTTTTTTTTATATTTTTGAAAAGCATATATTCCCTGCTTTCAGTACATATAAAAATTATTTTTAATGCCTGCCAACGTTATAAGAAAATAGCAATTTTTTGCACATGTACGTTTTTTTACGATTTTATTTCTCAATGTTTAAACAGATCGGCGTTTTATCTATATTTATATATGGAAATAGGGAAAAGTAAATACAGCCTGTAAAAGTAGAGGAAATCTTCTTTTTGATGGACCCTTATTCATATTATAATTCTCGGTAGTTTTTATATTACGATAAAATGAAATTGGGACATGCTGCGCGGTTTTCTTAAAAATTAGCGACAAATCGACGTCGCTAACAGCAATCGACGCGCGTCGCACAATAAAGTGGTGAAAACTATTTGTATTGTCCTCTATTAGTAAATTCAGCACCTTTTGATACACTAAAACAACATACATACATGTATGAAATAATCAGCCAGGTATCTCTGCTTTTTAAAAAAAAGCATAAAACCAATATTGGTATATAAACAGTTACTCAACCTACATGTAACTTCATAAAACACCTATTGAGAATGTTACATCGGCAGAATGAATTTAAAAAAAGATAAATAAAGTACTTCAAATTCAGATATAAACGTTATATTTGTTCGGAATAGTAATAATTTTTTTCTCTGCCAAAGAAAGAAAACAAAAAAGAAGTTCACCTATATATAGCCCGTATACTTTTATTTTTCCGTGATCCGGATCGCGGGCCTCGCGGGGTTTTCTGAAAGTGTGCACAGAGAACACACGTGTTTCCGTTTCAACGAAAACAACACAGCTTCACCGTGATTGTCACAGCGATCGCTTGTATTTTACATCTTTAAAACGACCTGATGTCAGAAGAAGAAGATGCCCTGGATCTCCTGTTGCAGGATGACCCAAACGATCATGCATTTAGTATAAATACGTACATGTAAGTTGATGTAATCACATAGGCCGACTAAAAAGAAGAAAAATGCGGTTTTGTCATGTTATGAAAAATTCACGATTAGTTAACCGCGATTTGATGCCATAATTTGTCGTTTCATGAAAGAAAATATTTATATTTTATGATATTTAAACCAAGTGAATAACACCCTGTCCGGGTTCGGCATTAATCAGTTTGATTACCACCCCCCCCCCTTTTCCCAGAATTATCTCCTTACTTGACGCGCGAGTGTAAGAAGGGGTGGATTTAGTGTATAATGGGATGGGGTGGTTTTAATCAGACCGGGCATTCATGACCGCTGGTGAGAAGGCTATTTTCCAAGTTTTTTCCATGTTTATAAAAAAAATTATCTTTCTATGAAAAGAAAACACAATCTGTTAGGAAAACACACTTTACATTATTGTAATAATAGAATTTATTATCATAATTTGAATTATTTTCTTTATTCTGTAACAAAAATAAAAACAAAATGTGTGTTTGGGCCAAAATGGGGGGGGGGGGTAACATCAATCAAAGTCTGATTATGACAGCTAATGAAAAATCATATTGATTTCTCTTTTATCCAAATGCATGTATTTTATATACACTTAGTAGCTTGTGACCATAAATGACATACATGTGATCCATACATGCTGGTACTTGTATGCTATGAGCTAATGGGCACGTGTCCCCTTATTGCCGGCCTCCTCCGTGGCCGAGTGGTTAGAGCATCGCGCTCAAAATCACACGGCCTCTCACCTCTCTAGGGGCGGGTTCGAATCCCGTTCGCGCCGGTAAGTGAGAAAGTTTTCCCAGTTTACGTACGAAAGGTCGGTGGTCTCTCCCCAGGTATCTGGGTTCTCTCTTCCACCAATAAAAAAACTGGGTGCCACCAGATAACTGAATTCAATTCAACTTTTATATCTGGGGTCATTCACTTAATTTCCCTCAGAGTTTCAGTATTTTCGCTGGACCCTATAGGTTTTAACCTGAATTTCTTCAGTATTTGCCCTCATGTATATGCTAGGCATAATGCAGACACCTACATGATACATATATTTTTTTCATTACCCACTCTGCTACTCTCGCAATGTATAATAAAATATTCGATTCATTTCTAACACATGTATGCAATCCCTTACCTTATCTTTAAATAAATTTGAGTAAATAAATTTAAGTGCGAAACTGTTCCATGCTACCGTGAAACTTATATTTTGCTTTTTAAACATGAACCAACAATTTTTAATTGTAATTTCTTTTCTTCTTTAAAAAGGGTATTGACATCCCAATATTTAGTTAGGGAGGGTTGCCATATACTTCCCAAGGAAATTTGCAGCCTCTCACTGAAGAGGAACTGTACAGGTATTACTAATTTTAAAAACCGATATTGTGGCAGTGATTTCCAGTTTAAAAAGAATAATAAAATGCATAGTAAAAAGATTACCTTTACCAAAATTAATCTGGCTGTGAATCTAACTCATTTATTAAATGTGTACAACAATTACCTCTGATAAGATTTCATAAGTAATTAAATGCATACTTTTCAGAGGGCCTTGATTATCGGAAACATTTACAGAGCCAATTGAGTTACTTTTTTCCCCAGATTTTTGTGCATTATCTTATATATGCCTGCTGTGAAGTTCCAGTCGATAGACAGATATTGGTCAACGCATGCCCCTGTCGGAACAACTCATTATCAAGAATTATGTCTAGAAATAGGTTTCAAGAGGTTGAATATAAGAACATTTTTGTTAAATATGATGCAAGTACATTTAAATCTAGTGATTGAAAGTAAGTACTTGAACATTTGTATATGTTGAACTTGGAGAGGAAAAATGGTTAGTACTTTTTTATAACATTTGATAAGATGTTGTTGCTGAGCAACCAAATATAATTGAATAAAAAAATAAATTATTTTAGATTAACAGTAATTGAAAGGTCTTTGTTTTAATGTTGCAATACTTATTCTATTTAATGGAACATAATGGCAAAACGTCATATTATTAGAAAATGATGGACAAGTATATAAAGTACGAAGTTTCCATTTGATGTCCTTTGACCTTAATTCTCTGCATCATATTTTTTGCTAAAAACCTTTTAAAATGATTAAGATCTATTTAAAGATTATATTTTTAAAATAATGGGACATTTACTAATCATCATGGAATGTAATTACGTTTAAATTGTGTCGAATGGATGCAGAAAGGCAAATTATGGTCAAAATTGTACTATGAGTGTTGTTACTTAGCAACCAAAATTATTTGTTTGTCAATAAAATTGATTAGTTTGATTGTGTTGTTTTTGTAGTATTTTAAAAGGCACATTAGCTCATACATTTAGAATTTCCTATTTTTGACTCTAATCTAGTGAGAGGGGTCGTAATATATATATTTCAAAGAGAAAAGATTGCAAAAATGTGCACTTATATGACCTTTGACCCCGTAGACCTCTTTGAGGTCATGGGATACATTGACAACTTTTATAAGAAATTGTTCCCTGTCCAATTCCTAACAAAATTATATGTTGTATGCCTACCCCAAATCGTGATCCATGCAGATTTAAATCGATTTAAAAACACTGTCATTTAGTCTTTAAAAACCTCCAAAATGTGTCGGTAGAGAAAGGGTTAATGGTAGAACTAATACTGTGGAGGAAGTCATGGACAGGATCTTGTACATCAGGCAAACAAGGTCGTTTAAGCCTATGAAGAGAGTGAGAATGGTGACCCAGTAAGAGGTTCAGCAGTCAGTGGGAACATTGACATTGGAAAAGGATATGCTAGACTTGCGTTAAAGAATAGAGGAAAGTTTCTCTGTAGATACTAATACCCATGGGTTGTGTCATATGTGGGGATCTTAGTCATTTCAAGAATGACGTTCTGGAGCTCAATGGAACAACGGAGACACTCAGGAGCCAAGGGCTACAGGTGAAGCGAAAATCCCGAGGCTAGCCAAATGACAACTGAGTTTCGGGGACATGAAGCAACGGTCCTTCTGCCTTTGTCTAGAGAAGGACATATCCGGTAGAGATGCGCGGATGTTAACATACAGAAAGGTTCTCCGCTCTCCGGAACGGCATGGGATATTGACGCTGGTAAGGCAGAAAAACGCTCAGTGGACGTGATAAATACAACGGTAATGTCTGCATATGTGTGAAAAATTCTCGAATTGGGCGTAGAACAACATAATAATGATACAACTGTGAACATATATCAATTTGATTTTACATGTACGATTTTAAAATCATCATCACTGTGATTTCTAAGTATATTAGACGTTCGAAGCAGAGTATAAAACTGTTTAGTCATCTGAACTGCAGGTGCTTGATACCTATATGACGGGTGTGACCGATCAACAGGGAATGTTTTCTCCTCCATAGCACCTGATCCTACCTCTAAGTGTAATGGGGCCGTGATTCCCTTTTCTCGATTTTGATTTCTGTGTAGGATTTATGAGATTGATCACTGTTCGTTGTCTTCCTTTTTATGAAATAATCTTTTACATTCCTTGGTGTATACCTAATCCATAATGGAATGTCCCCCAGCCTCAATTCATGAATTTCAGTAAGTATGAAATAAGTTTGACTTGGGATGAACGGCCTTTAGGGGGGGGGGAGAGCTATTTGATGAAACGTTAAGATTGGATAGGAGTGTCTCTTATTGATTCATTGTTACGGTAAGAAATAGTTAGATTCAGATTATATAGAAAAACAAATAAACAATGTATTTAAATGAGTTTTAGTTGACATGTCTATCACCCCCATTAATCGCAGAGGTTTAATTAGGTACGTTCATTGTTGATGAAAATCTTCGTTGTTTTATACAGTTATCATGGTTTTAAAGTTATCACGACTTCCTTTACTCCTTAGTTCTGTATGATTGTTCAATTTAATTAGGCTCCGGTGTTACATTGTGTAGCAAGTCACGAAACACGAGGACACAAGTAATGCAATATATAGGACGGGGATTATGCATTTTTCGTTAATCTTTATAATTTTACTTGTACAGCAAAAAGTTGGTAAGTACAATTTTAGATTCAGTTAATGAGTTTATGAAATGAAAAACAAAATATACAAAAAGTGAAAATATTGATTAATTAGTAAATATACTTCATAATAAATCGTTCTCGTAGTACTCAAATTAGCATAATTACTCTTGTAGTTTTGGTGAAACAGTCAAAATATTTGATTGAAATAGAGGATTAGTTCTATTTTGATGTAGAAAGGGCGTTATTTTCCAGAGTCAATGCCACAAGAATTATTCTCAGAGAATTATTTTTAAGAATTCAAATACACTCAACAAAGTAAAATCTTTATTTCTCTGCTAAAAAAAAGTATGGAAAGACCAGAGTACTAAAAGTTTATCCTTGTATTAATTTCATTTTTTAAAAATGCATTTTACAGTGTAAACTTTCCTGCGTGTTTGTATCATTTTGACACTGTCGTCTCAAATTTTAACTCCGAATTCAATAGAATAGCTTACAACTGTACGCACACCTTAAAAATAAAATTCACGTTCGAACTGAAAACGCAAGGCTTCCATGAATTCACTTGTTTGGCTATGTATTATTGCAGTAGTTAATGTAAACTCGATATGACAGTTTTATTCTTAGTTAGTGTTATCTTTAAAAAACATATGATTAACAATGAAACTAGTACTAAAATATCCACTAAACTCCTCTGGATATAAATTAAGTTTCTGATTAAAATGAATTAAAGCGGTCAATTATTTATATAAAAAGACACCTGTTTTGATATAAAGCTGTTGCTCCTAAGTATGGAAGCATGTGGCTATGGAAATCAATGAGGGTTAGAATTGCCTGAAAACCTGAAATGACTACGTAAACAGGTGGAATTTCTGGAAGTTTCCATTTGGATTGGGGATATAATGTACATCTTATTTTAGGAGCGTATGTAAGGGAAAGTGTGATATCAAAATTTTAAACAGGCTATGAAAAAAGTCATGGCTATAACTCCTGAACCATGAGCAGATAAAGTAGTGCCGTAAATGGTTTATCTTAATTTTCCCCCGATCTACAGTTCTGTAGTCAGACAAATAAGTTCCCCAATATTTGTTTCTTTTACGTTCTCATTTGAATATATCCATGCAGATGTATTATCAAGCCTCACCCGCTGGCGTCACAGCAATGCACCCTCGGATAAAACAATAGTCACTGTAGCTGTACTTAGTAGGTAGCAAACTCGCTCAACCGATTGAGAACTCGCTTCATGATTGGCAGGTTCGAGTCCGGCCTTTACAATCGGTAACCACTCGGTTCATGCTAGGAAGGTTTGAGCCCGGCAACGCCAAACCTAATGCGTTAAAATGGTAACGATTATTTCTGTTGAGGCAATATATTTGCCGCCTAGTAATATATTTGCTATGACTATATCGTGCTACCAAGTAATAGATTTATTACATGATTGTCACCATGTAATATAAATCAAGATTTGCTAAGTGTGCCGTGAATGATCATGCAGTACACTCGAATTTGGTGGATAACTTGTATTCAATTAGATACTAGTATTACATAGGAACATTACATTAGAGCAACGTAATACCGGTTCATTTCACACCGGTCATACCGGTTCATTTCACACCGGTTAATTTCATACTGGTACTGATATTGGTTCTTGTATATCAATAAATCTATGATCATCTTTCGAAGTTTTCATTCATTCCTAGCATTTCTACTGAATACTCGAGCCGGATCAATGAAAACTACAAACGTGCTTTTTAAGGTTATGCTAAACGACGAAATGGAACATACGATACTTCTGTTCGTCCTTTCATTTGTTCGATAATTACTTGAACAGTATGATTTTCAATAAAATGTTTATTAATTTAACATTATTTTTTATATAACATTTAGTTTACAATATTTATCTTAGTATTGGAATGCTATTAAAAACAGAGGCGATAACTCATCAGGTTTTCCCGTATTTTCGTCTACTAGTGTTACCATAATTTTACTATAAACAAACCGCGTGAAGGTAAACCGTCATAAAGAAACACTAAAACTTGGAGATCACGGATTCTTTACATACCTTTATCATGGATTATTGAATATTTTCTGATTATAGACTGAGGTGTCTGGATCGGAGAAAAAACCTTGAAAATAGTGATATTGTTAATGTCTGACAATTGACGTTAATACTTGTCAGCATTATTATAGACTTAAAATTTTGGGGAGGGAGTGAAACATGTTTTTGGAAGGTAAAGAATGAAATATAATGTTCACCTTTTCACATAATCAAACGGTTTCAAAACACATATTTAACACGTGATTTTTATGCCATAGCATGTGCTACATGTGCAGCAAATCAAATTTAATTAGTTCAAGAGAAATATTCTATCCTAAAAATATTCAAAACCTCTCAAAATATTTTTCAGCTAATATGGGTGGAATAAATGAGAGCGTCACCAAATTTATTTTACCTGAATGTAACGAGTTGTTATTTGTCTCTCTGTATTCTATTTATTTTTAAAAAGTTTAAAAATTCCAGAAGTGTAAAGTAATTTATTTATCTCTACAGTACTATGCATCAGTTATTTCTTGATTATAGATCAGGGTTTATCACATCGTCTCAAAAATACAGAGAATCGCACTTACGATGGAATCTTAATAAGGTCTCTGTCTTTTTTATTCATCATGTTAACAGATATTATATGTCCCCGTCATGACATGGCAAAGGCATACCCTTTTCCGTCCTTCCGTCATAATTTAGCTTTCGTTCATTATCTCTGCTACGGATGCACATATTCAACTGATATTTGGTATATGGATACGCCATGCCTTTACCCAAGTTTCCTTTTCCTTTTCTTTTTGGCTTTTGGTTGCATGATTTTTCAGAGTTTTGCCCATTGGACTTTACTTTCAAACAAATCATAGTTTGAAAATTTTGAATAATTGAAATTTGGGATGTCGATAAGTATCATGGAGAAGCGCAGGTCAAGTATTTTGTTTTCCGATCAGATGATTTATCTTCACCTTTCATTGTATATTTATGTCTTCTTGGACTGAGATTTTTTCCCCAAACAATTCACAGTTTCCGCTCATTTTAAAAATGCAGCTAGGGCATACTAAAAAAAAGCCACAATATTTAATTTATAACTCACATACATATATCAAATTGAGAATAAAATGTTCGAGTGAGCATGCGGTCCATGAACCTCTTTTAAAAATGTTATTATTTCATATCATATATTCTTTACCAGTCTGAAATTAGACATTTAATAAAGCATTGATAAATTCTATTTTTAAGACGGAGGTTTGGAAAAGATTTTGTGGAAGTAAAAAACACGTTCTTTAATTTGGGGGGGGGGTCCCTAATTGGCCCCCAGTGCAGGTATTATCATCCACACTTGGCAATGTAATTAATATTAGATTTTTTATACGGTCACCTAAGATTGCTATATTTTTTTCTAGCGATCGTAGGTGAGCGAATCAAAAGATTCAAAAAGTGCAGCGATCGTAGATGAGCGGACCAAAATATAAAATATAAAATCAGATCAGCACAATTGATTAACTATTCACGTTTTTCTGCCACCAATCATATTCCAAAGGATCATTTGTCTGTTGGGTAAAATACAAGAGGACTTCTGGGAACTTAATCTCCCAGATGAAAATTACCAAATCGTATAGCACATTGACAGCACTAATTACATTCCAAAAGATGGTTTAGCTGTTGTGTAAGAGGAGTTTGAGGGAGGAGACAGAGTGAAGGACGGCGAGAAGCATCACAGTTCATACCCTCACGTCTTTTCAAACCTGAAATTTATTCCTGAAATGGGTATCTAATAATCACTATGGAAATGACAAGATGAACTATAATGTGCAATGTTCCACATAAAAAGATAACATGTCTTAATTAGTTCTATCAACTGGGGATCAGCATATCCATAATAAAATTGGGGGGGGGGGGTTACAAAAGTAGTTATGAAGGAACGGTCCTCTCTACAGTGTATCTGTCAGAGTTCTTTAGATAATGAGTTTCGTATCGGTAAAACGCACGTTTGACAGGGCGCTTTCTTTCCATTACAGGTTGTTATTCAATAAATGAAAGAGAAACCTACACGAGATCATGTTCCTCCGGTTACTATCTGGACATCACGTATGGGCGGTGGTACTGCTCCTATTCCAGTAATACTGTCACCAGTGAGATGGACAATCAGTGTGGATACAGTACTTCCTGCACTGTATCTGCCACTAACAGTTGGCTAGGGGGTGACCCATGCCCCGGAACAGGAAAAACATTGGAGTGGAGTGATTCCTGTGTTTGTAATTATGAATATCTTTGAGAGAATTTCTTTATTGACAGCGATGTATAAATTCTGTATCGTGTATTGAAAAAACATGCATGCACTAGAATCAATGACAGCTGTATGTCTGGAATTTCAAGCTTATCTAAGAACTACTATGCCGTATATCGAGTAATTCTATCGCGTTAGGATGTTTTTGGTGATGAGACGAAATTAAAAACACCTTTGTTTATATAAGTGATACATTAAAGTTTGTCAAAACAAAAAGGCGTTAAGATTTCCAGTTGAGAAAAAAAAAAAACGGAAAATATTTCCGAAGCTAAAATTATCGAATACGGTAAACTAACTTTTATTCACGTTTACTTTATTTCGCGATTCATCTGTAGTAAACTAGTTCGCGGAAATTGATTTTCGCAACCGACACTTTTTTAGCATATGACATACATTCAATGACTGGTTCGCGACGAGAAATATTTGCGACGATGGGGTTCTCGCGAATCTCACGAAATTTTCACGCAGGTGAATAACAGTTGGTTTACAGTGTATGGTATATCATCGTTATCTATGAATGTGTTCACTTGCGTCTATATATGGTGTATAGAGATTTTATTTTCTTTGCCTTGAATTTCTCTTGAAGTGATAGTAATGTATATTGTATTCCAGCGAATTGGGGAGACTGGGGCTCGTGGTCAGGCTGCCCTAGTGACTGCACGACCCAGAGCCTGGTCAGATATAGGTCATGTGTCAAACCTGGAGGGGGATGTGGGTCGGCTCCAGCAGACTACATTTCATGTCTTCGTGTCGGCTGCTCATGTAAGTAATACAAGTTTTCGGACGTGTTTACAACAACGGATGACTTCATTTCAAGCCCAACTGAAGTGTCGATAAAGGGCTGCAAAATATTTACAAACAGTGTATGCTCGGCACTTGTGGTCTTTGAAGAAAAGAAGGGTTTCTTTAACGTGTAGTACATACAGCATAGGAGAGAAGAAATTCTTTGCCTGGACCGGGAATCGAACTCGGGACCCATGCATTGCTAGTCAGGTGCTCTAACCATTCAACTATCCAAGCCGATATCCACTGTCCGTATAACCCTAACTATTGCATTCTTCCCTCCTTAATTTGTCTTCGCCCTCGAAGATCCACATAACCCAGATTCTTTTTGCCCCTGGCAGGAGTTTCACCTGCAAATTCAGGGGTGGTCAACAGCACCAAATGTAGTATATATAGCAGAGAGGAGAAAATCTTTGGCTGTACTGGGAATCGAACCCAGTGCCCCTGTTTTACTAGTCAGGCGCTCTAACCACTGCGCTATCGAAGTCGATATCCATTGTCCGTATGACCCTAACTATTACTTATGGCCATTGAGCAGGGAGGAATCTCGATCGTGCCACACCTGCTGTGACACAGGATCTCGATTTCTGCGGTCTCATCCGATGGACTGCCCCTTTTAATCGCCTCTTACGACAAGCAAGGGGTACAGAGGGAGGACCTATTCTAACCAGGACCCCCACGGTATTAATCCTCTCGTTCATCCCAACCTATCACGCCAGGTGAAGGTCAGTGACATGGGCCTCACGCGCATGGCTTTAAATACTTTTGAAATTACTAAATACATCAATATGAAAGTAGTACGCAGTAGTAATTGTGCCCATGTACAATAGAAGGACCCTGTATAATTTCAGAAGTGCATGCATGCTTGTTCTCCCGTCAATGTCGACATTCTCATTTAAACGAATCTGGTGTTTAAATTATAGTTTTGTTGTTTAACGTCCCATTCGATATTTTGTCACCCATATACATATATGCAAGGTGAAGATAACGAACAGTGATCAATCTCATAACTCCTACAAGCAATACAAATTAGATAGTTGGGCAAACACGGACCCCTGGACACACCAGAGGTGTATACATTTCATCAGCTTTAGTTGAAGTTCTACATATTTTAACTTAGTGAGAGATATTTAATCAGTGCCTAACGAGACAAAGGACTTCCCTTTGTGGGGTCATATCTAAAATTCCGTGACGTGGATCGGGCGCTGGGAAAATAGATGTCTGTTCAAAACGCCATGTTTTGACGTAGAGCCAGGGAACCGTTTCACCTACGTTGACGATCACTTTGACGAGCACGACTATAAGTTGTTCACTGAACCTATCGTATTCGTATGACCTTTTATAACTCTTCTCTCTGTGGAGGTATTATAATCTTAATGTGAAAAGAAATATTCAGTCATTATTTTATATTTGCCGCATGATGTAATGATGTAATGTGCATTCATTTTGTTTTCCAGCATCTTCAGAAATCAGCAGATATACACCAGACGACAGCGTAAATTATCTAAGCCTGTCATCAAACTGTTTTGTTTTAACGGGAAAAACATCGTACACATTTAGGGTCAAGGCACATAACGACGTTCATATGGCCCTGGGGAGTGTTGATAGTTATACAAGTGGTACACATTATGAAGTCATAATTTGTGGATGGACCAATAGTCGCTCTACTATCAGATACAGTATTGGAGGAAGTGAATGCGTTGCACACGATGCGACTCTTTTGAGTCAGACCTACTTCGATGATTTCTGGGTTTCTTGGTCCGGGGATCAGGTTAAAGCAGGGACCGGTAGTACAGTTGGGAGCAACACTTTCATGACTTGCTCACACTCGCCTTCGTATGAAGTCAATTATATCTTGATCAAGACAGGCTGGGGTTCAACAGGTGACTGGAGATTCCCAAACGGTGTGTATAGTAGCTGTTCATAAATACACTGCACACACAAAAGTTTAAACGTCTGCAAATAATGAGGTAGTTAACTTTCTTGTAAAGTCATGATAATTTTAGCTCAATTTGTATGTAGGAAAAAAACAGACAGATAGTAATCTGCTGATTTTAAAAATAAAGAGGGAGGTTGCATTGGACCCCCATTTTCATTTAAATTTCAAAATGGATATGAATATCATGAAACGTTGTAAGAACACATTTCAAAATAATGCTGTTAGACACATATAATAACTATTATGAATTGACATTACTAAAGCCACAAAATTTTCTCTGAAAGGGAAGAAGAACATGATACACTAGTATCTGTTTGAAAACGTATATTTTGCTTGGAAAACATCTAGATAGCACACGTTTCCCATGTACCATTTTATGCCGCTGATACTTGTACAAAGTTTGCACGTTTGCGAATGTGTGCTCAATATTTTCTGAAGTGGCATATGCTTTCAATGAGTCATTTTTACCAAAACTAAGAAATTCGAAATTTTCGTTAACTGTTTGATCTTCATGTGAATTTGGAATAAGTTATATTTGTCTTGAGATAGAATGATTTGATTTACTACAGCATGATCTACAGTAGATTTGTCCATGATGAATTTTTAAAATGGGGGTCAATGAAGACAAATATCCTACCTTCTCCTTTTCCAAAGTATGAACAAGTTATTTGATGTTGTGAGAAATCTTAATCCGGATTCAGGAATTTGTAACATGGATGATGGATTGCTGAGTGTTCATTTTTTTCTCTGATCAGATGTTGCCTGCACACATGAGACCAACAGCAACGTCAACGTCGCTACTGACGACACATCCTGCAATGGAGTCAGTTCGTACGCATGCGCCTCCTCATACAAACGGGCTGCTGGGAGTACGCAACGTACTTGTCAAGTACAGAAAGTGTGGTCAGGATATCCACTAATCTGCTCAGGTCAGACACCAAAAGAACTGTGTTTGTATTTATTTACTAGTCATACAGAAAAAACAAGAGTTGTCAAAAGACATGCTTCCCGGCGAGCTATGCACTATGAGGCATCTAAATATGAAATGTCTAATCCCTATCCTCTTGGTTCAAAAGATATATCCAATTCAATGTTTTTGAAAAGTAGGTTAAAGTCCAAGGTCAATAGCTCTGATAACCAAAGAATTGTCTTCTAATGAGGCATCTATATTTGAAACATAAAAGCCCTATCACTCTTGGTTCAAAAGATATAACCAAGCCTAAGGGGTTTGAACCGTAGATCAAAGTTCAAGACAAAGGTCATTTGGTCAAATTTCTTCTACCGAAACAAAGGTCTCTTCATGTGGCATCTATATGTAAAATAACCCTATCCCTATTGGTTCAAAGGATATAGCCAAGGTTAAAATTTTTAAAAAGTGGGTCAACGTCCCAAGATCACAAGGTCAAAAGTCTTTGTACCACAACAAAGGTTTCTTCACGAGGCATCTACATGTGATATATCAAAACCTTATCCCCCTTGGTTCAAAAGAAATTGCCCAGGTTAAAGTTTAGACAAAAGCAGATCAAAGTCCACAGTAATGGTCACTAGGTCAAAAGTCTTGGTATCAAAGCAACGTTCTATTCATGAGCAATCTATATAATATATCAAAACCCTATCCCCTTCGTTCAAAAGATATAGCCCAGGTTAAAGGTTTTGAATAGTGGGTCACAGTAAAGGTGAAGGTCACTAGGTCAAAAGTCTTGGTACCTAAGCAAAGATCTCTTCATAAGACATAGATGTGTGAAGTATCAAAATCCTACCCCCTTGGTTCAAAAGATATAGCCTAGGTTAAGGTTTTTAAAAAGTAGGTCAAAATTCCAAGGTCATTAGGACAAAAGTCTTGTTACCACAACAAAGGTCTCTTCATGAGGAATTAATATGTGAAATATTAAAACCCTATCCCCTTAGTTTAAAAGATATACATGTAACCAAAGTTGATTTTTTTCCTTAAAGTGTGACGCCGACACCGGCGTACTGACAATAGTTTTCCGGACGGTAAAAATAGTTACCAAGTTGTAATTAATTAAGACATTATATTTTTCCTTCCAGTTTCAACTTGCAAAATTGATATCCTATTCATCATAGAAGCTTCTTACTACACGACTTCAATTCACTCTTCCCTTATGACGGTTATTGGTGATTTGGTGGGACTAATGGCCATTTCTACCAATGATATACAAGTCGGGGTCATAACGTATGACAGTGTTGTGGACAAGAACATCAAATTGAATGCTTACTCATCAGCGACAGCACTGGACACAGCTATTTCCTCAATAACAATACCAAGTGCTTCTTCGACGATTCACATTGCCAAAACTCTGAGAGTCGGCTTTTATGATTTCGTTAAATTATCCAATGGAAACAGATTTGACGCTTACAGATATTTCATTCTTATCGCAAAAACTTATTCTTCCAATTATGGTAGAGATGTGGCAAACGCTATGAGACAGAACCCCAGAAATCAAGTTTTTACTATCGGTAACATGCTAGTGTTACTTTGATGCAATGCTTTCAAGAATGTATAATTGATTCTTAATGAATTTCCAAAATAAGGCATTAATTGTACATTTGTATAACGAACGGAGATTGATAAAATCAAACAATTACAGTGTAATCACTATTCTCACAAATGTAATAGATAAAGTAAAAGTGTTCGGTAGCAAATTGAATTCTGAACAAAATGGAATTGGTAAATACAATGATAGTACATGATCATACATAAAGACTAATATCAAGACAAAAACTTATGATATACATGTATCATATAATTGCACGGTTTTAAATTGATATCGCCTAATGTTGATAGCTGATCTTTAGCTGATCTTTACACTGTAGGTATAAGTCCATCTTCATCTTTGATCTCGGACCTGAAGTTATCGGCGGGTGATGATGACAGATACTTGCAATTAAGCACTCCGACAGATCTCTATCCACATTTCAACACATTTCTACAGAAAATCGTCACGTGTCCAGCAACAGCACCTGTTCAGAGAACAGTCAGTAAGTTCATATATCATACTTACATTATCAAATAGAACCACATTAAAACCGACAATTTCAACTGAAAGGCGAGGATAACGAACAGTGACCAATCTCATAAATCCCACAAGGATACAAAATAAAGAGTTGGGCACACAAGGACCCCTGGACACACCAGAAGTGGGACCAGGTGTCTAGAAGGAGTAAGCATTCCCTGTCGACCGGTCACGCCCGCCAAGTGCCCCATGTCTTGAGCAGGTAAACGGAGTAATCCGTAGTCAAAAGCTGACTTTGAATTTCAGAAGAATCAGGTGATGTTTTGTTATCACGTTTTCTTCTTTACCTTTATTTGATGTTGTCATAATTTTCTGTTCACAACATTTTCAACCTAT
The DNA here is from genome assembly GCF_947568905.1 of Ostrea edulis. Lineage (NCBI taxonomy): Eukaryota > Metazoa > Mollusca > Bivalvia > Ostreida > Ostreidae > Ostrea > Ostrea edulis. The sequence continues at coordinate 11,574,800 of NC_079165.1, forward strand.
GAGTCATTTTGAACAATTCTTGGTATCATAAACTTAGTGTGTTTAAAAACATGGAGACGTAAGTGCAGAAATAATTTCTCTCAAATCCCGTAATAGTACATGCAGCATGTTTTAAAATAAAGTGAAGATTCACGTTTGTGCAAATCATGGCTGAGGGCCTTTGGTTGCTAGAAAAGATGTGGTCCGAAGAATGTTAACCCAAAAATCTTTTTGCGATGCATTTGGAAATTTTGAAGGTTTACATTTTATCAATATTGAATGTCAATTCAAATCATTGGAGTACTTCAAGGACCGTGCGTTATTCATTCAAAGCATTTTAATGATCTATTCAAGAAGCTCATTACGATAAACAAACATAGTTTGACAACGAAAACTGAAGATAACAAGCAGTGATCAATCTCATAAAGAATAGAGTACTAAGAGTAGCACAAACACGGACCACTGGGCACACCAGAGGTGGGATTAGGTGCCCAGGAGTTAACATCCCCAGTTGACCGATCATATTTGCTGCTATTCCCATACCCGTGTGGATTTCTGCCCAAATGTGCTACTCAAAAATCAAACAGTATTGTGTGGAACAGAATGTATCAGTTTGATACTGAGTGCTTAGTATAAAGTTATCGGGGAAACCTAAAGTAGATCACTGTAGCCTCATTTTGGAATTTCAATTAACAGGTCAAACAAGCATGCAGATATACATATACATCGTGCGCATGTAGTTCCAAACGAACTTGTCATGTCCAAGCGGTCCACTATATTGTTTTTAACCTGAAACCGGATTGAGGTATTTTATTGGATGGTAAAACATACATGTAGATTTGAACACCTCTCCGTGGGGATCCGGGTTAGAATAGGTCCTCAGTACCCCTTGCTTGTCGTATGAGGCGACTAAATGGGACGGTCCTTCGAATGAGACCGCAAAAACCGAGGTCCCGTGTCACAGCAAATGTGGCACGATAAAGATCCCTCCCTGCTCAATGGCCATATAGACCTAAATTTTGCAGCCCTTCACCGGCAGTGATGACGTCTCCATATGAGTGAAATATTCTCGAGAGGGACGTTAAACAATATTCAATCAATCAATCTAATATAACATTGTTTTATGTTTTCTTTAGGCTGTAAGCTGGACATAGCGTTTATTGTTGAAAATTACAACTTGCGCTTTATAAAGAGATTCGTAGTAGATTTAATGGATGACATACCCGTTTCTTCTAGTGGAGTTAGGGTAGGTTTTGTGATATATGATTCGGGAGCACGAACAGTGTTTGGACTCTCAAATTATACCTCCAATGAAGCTCTGCGAGGAGCTATTGAAGGAATAGAAGAGACAAGTAGTTCGTATCACTATGTGGACAAAGGTTTGATAGAAGCCCGGGACAACGTATTCACGGCCGCAGGAGGTGATAGGACAGACGCCCCAAACTACTATGTTTTTGTCGTGGGACCATTCAACAGGAACACAGATGCTGTAGCCAGAGACATCAGTAGTAGTGGGAACAATTTCATATTTGCTGTTCGTAAGTACTCTGTACGTGAAATGTAAAGGCATTGGACATACCGGATAAGCAGAATTTTCAGTGAGGATTTAATTTTGGCATTACTTACGAGAGTGATGAAATGGCTAAAATTGAATGTCGCTAAGAATTTATTCCATATCGAAGGTAATTGTTATCTTCCCTCGAATCAAAGAATTAATACCCAATTTATACTTAGCTCTCGCTAAATATATATACTCAGTTTTTCATTGCTAAATTAGTGTTTCGCTAAACATTTTCCTTGTACGGTATATTGTAATTCTCATGCAACAGAAAGTAACATACTGTGTGTTTGTGTTGCAGATATTGGTTCCTCGTATCATTCGGAGTATCAAGCATCTGTTGATTCCTGTGGCGATTACTCGAAGTACACAAATGTTGATTATTATAATAACTTGGTGACCATTAGAGAACAAGTCATAGGGAACATCACCACATGTCGCAGCGTGGTGGAAACAACACCAGGTATGTGTTTACTAATAGATATAGCGATGTCACGAGGTGGAAACAACACCAGGTATGTGTTTACTAATATAGCTATGTCGAAGGTGATCTATTGCTGTTGGTCTGCGCAGTCCGTTAACAATTGAACTTTTTAAACTTTTTGATATTAACTGGGTGACATACATTGCAAATTTCGGGAATCCGAGGCCTTAGGAGCAAGGCAAAAATTGACCAGTCTTCAAAAATCTTTCTCTCTGCTACGGCACATCTTTAAGGACACCGAAATGTATACTCATGTAAGACCAGAAATGCATCTATCACAATTTTAAATTTCTTATCATCGTAGAGGGTGGGACCATACTTGTCATAGAGTATTTATGTGTAAAACATTTCAATAATATCTTTTACGTTTAATACTGTTGGTGCTAAACTGAAGCTAAATAGATATTTAGAAGGAACAGGTAGCCCTCTACCGAAATTGTAAATCATTATCCCAGGGGTTGGGATTTGGTACCATTATGACGCCAAAATGGTTATAGTGATTACATGTCGATTTTTTCATTGAATATCTGACCCTATGGTGGGTCCAAAATAATTAGTATGTTGATATAACAAGTATCATATTATGTAAAGTCAGTATGGGTGCTTTAAGGGATATTTATGTTTTGTAAACGAATAGCTGTTGCTTTATACTGCTGTCGAATAGCAGTATAAAGCAACGCGGCTTTCACATCTAAAATTACCTTGTCAAAGTCGTAATGTTGATGTCTGATGCACAAGAAATATCATTTTCGTTGATGGTCGTCGGTTTAAAATAATTGCTTCGGGCCCAAGCCCGATTCCTTGTCCATTTGGAGACTAAAGCTGTTAATTTCTGCGCACATTCATTCGTGATTTGCTGCCTGACCACTGAGGATCAGAAGCAGCAATTTGTGCATCCTTTTACTGTAATGTTAACGTCAAATATTTCTTCCGTCCAGATTCTGGACGATGCATCTCGGACTTCTCTTCAGATCATACACAGAAGATTTCGGTATGTTTGTTATTCCACACAATTCGTGTGCTGATGTGATTCCCCATTCGTAGAAATGGAAGAAACGTTTTCTGTTATCAATGCTTGGTATTTCTGTTATCCAGAAATGTGTTTCTGTTGACTGCGTCCTCATGTGACATCACAATGACAAGGGACGTCTCTCTTAAATATCTCCCAGTATTCGTAATGTTTACAAATTATTTAGAAAATTATTCATTTAAAAAAATAATCCAGGTTTTAAATGCATATCTAAAAAATTCGGATTGTTTGGCTTAATAGATATACACTATAATTATGTGATACCGATGTTCATCTCCTAGCACGGACACTGTTTGGAACAATTTCTGATAGTCGCCATAATGGCGTCTGATTGACTGTCAGTTTTATATAAACTAGGTGCAACTGATATATGACATTGCATACGTGACGCCATAGGATCATGCCCTGCAATCTAAAAAAAAAATAGAATGTGTTCACGATTACTCCACTGTTTTATGACTAATACATGCAAATCATGATCTGTTGTTTTGTTGATATGACATTTACAGGTTGTAAACTTGACATCGCTTTCATAATGGATGACTCGACTTCAGTCAGCAGCACAGAGTTCACAGACATGAAAAGCTTCTTCAAAAGTCTTGTCGCCCGAATGGTTGTAGGTGATACGACGGTAAGAATCGGGGTCGTAACCTTTGGTGACGGAGCAGTTACCGCTTTCCCTCTCAACCAATACTCTACTTCCGCTGACGTCATTACTGGTATTGAGGGTATCAGCCGAGGAAATTCGGTATATGGTAGGAGTTATCGCTACGTAGACAGAGCCCTGGAATACACACAGAAGAGCTTCTTCACCAAGGCTAACGGAGATCGTACTGACGCTGCTAACTACTACGTCATACTTACACACGGGTATTCCTACGGATACAAGACCATGGAATTCGGATCAGTGTTACGCTCAATGACCAGCGTAATCAACGATATATTCATTGTTGGTAATTGGTGTCTGTTATCTTTTTGTAGAACCTTTTCATTATGGATTTTAAATATGTGTCACCGATCGCCGTTACCTAGTGGTTAGGGCGCTCGCTGTTTTGAGATGGATTCTCGACCCCTGCGCCACGTCAAACCTAAGACGTATAAATAGTGATCATAGATTCACCAAGTGCCGGCATTAGAAGCGAAAGACAAGAGTCTGTCAGATATTACCTTAAAACGATGTTCCTCTGTTCAGCAGGAGTGATTAGAAGAATTTTTTAAAAGGTTTTTAAAGGTTTTCAAAATGCGTTATTTCAACCCTTTTAAGCAAATTTTTCTGTCGAAAGGGGGAGAGTGTGTTGTTCCAATCCTCCGAACCCCTTCTGGATCTGCCACTGTCTCGCAGGTACGAACAATAAACAATCAAATTTTATGGCACTTAACCTTCAGCTGGGAAAGTCGAGATATGAAAGAAATGTCTCCGCAAGGGAAGCTCTTAAAGAAATGTCTCCGCAAGGGAAGCTCTTAAAGAAATGTCTCCGCAAGGGAAGCTCTTAAAGAAATGTCTCCGCAAGGGAAGCTCTTGGGGGGGGGGGGGGGGGGGGCTCTTTGTTTTATGTCTCGTCGAAAGTTTCCACCCGTACAAAAATATCAAAGCAAAATAAATAAGTAGCATTTCCTTCTTCTATAAACACTACGAAGAGTAGTAAGAAAGCTTTAGTGTGTAGATAGTATTGTTATAGGCGACCAGAGATAATTATATCAATATAAGAACTTTACTCGTAAACTTACCCGACAAATCTAGGTTTGTACAGATAGAGTTTTTTTTACTAGGTGTTGGTATCACGTCTTCCACCTACGACGCGGACTACCAGGGGGCAGTCAGCGACACAAAGAAATACATAGAGAGCAGTAACTTCATAGGACTTCAGTGCATTAACGATATGGTGGTCTCTAACATCACAACGTGCCCATCAGCGTCAATTAGTCCTTCCACTCCTGTAAACCCCAGTACGTATATTTCTTTGCATGACTGTGTTTCTGTTTTCTTGGTTTACGAAAGATTAAATATATTGTACCATGTTTCGCAACTGTACTGATGAAATCTAACACAAATGAACACTGATTAATTTTTTAAAAAGGTAATTTCATAGATTAATTCCCAATGGTGTATAGGTTGATGAATATATAAATCGTACATCAGAACTAAAAATCTCGTATATAAGAATTTTATTTATGTTACAGGTTGTAAACTAGATATAGTGTTTATTCTGGAGACAAATACATACTCTTCTAATGAGAACTATATATACCTGAAAGACTTTTTCTCCAGACTAGTTCAACAAATCGGTGTATCGTCCGACACAGTTCGTATCGGCGCCATAACATACAACAGAAAAGCATACACAGCTTTCGATCTCCAGACGTACACAACTAGTGATGACGTCAGTGACGCTTTGTTGCAGCTAACAGATTCTACAGACAGTAGATTCCTTATAGACTCCGCACTGTCTTACGCGCAATCGACCTTCTTCACTGCCGCTAACGGAGATCGCGATGACGCAGCTAATTATTACGTGTTTACAATAGATGGAATAAGGAGTGGGGCGGCAAAACAAGGTGAACTGATCGCAGCTAACTGGCCAGACACGGTCTTCGCCATTGGTAAGTATCATGTGTTGCTCTTTGTTTTTAGTCAAAATAAGATTTCACGGTATGGACACGTAGCTAGTCATTGGTCAATCAATATGACGTAATCCCGGCTTTTAAGGTGGTGTTAGGTAAAGCTAAATTCAATATCCGTTATCAAATTTCTTCTTCAGATATTGACAGCGGATATCCCTCAGAATATGAAAACACCGCTGGAGACAGTAGCCGCTACTTCTATGCTGCATCCTACGCAGACCTGTCCTCTATTGAATCGGCAGTTTTGGCTGCCATTAGCGGCTGTCCGGTTCCCACCACCACTACTACAACTACCACTGACAGATCAGTTACCACCACTGTAGACGCCTCTCTAGAGAATGCCGATGTCTGTAAGTATTGCATAAACCTTCTTGAAAAATTATGTTACACTTGAAATTGAATAAATATAATATTCTATATATCTCATATGGGCAAGGCAAGGGTTAGACGGGAGGTCCTGAATTTGAATCCCGATGATGTCATGGTTGCATCAATTCCAGGAGATATCCATAAGTAGTGATCGCCCCTTTGCCAAGCGTTCGGCATTTAGAAGTGAGATTCACAGCTGTTCTTTCGGACATGAGCTCAAAAACCGAGTTCCCAACTCACTACACGCGTTGGCACGTTGAATGACCCTTACTACTTCGGACCTGATCGCTAAGCATAGGTCTAAGGTTGTACTTTGCCTACAGGTGCTGGTGCCTTAATATATGAAATATTTCATTAAGAGACATAAAGCAAACAAAATCAAAAATTGAACCCATTACATTGTCTTTGCGTTCTTTTCTTCTTCTTCTAGCTGCCCCGTGTCCAAACAGTTTACTTTATCTTTATCCAGAGGATTTAACTGCAAGCAACGATGGAGAGAAAGGTATTCTTTCGTAAAGAGAAAACTATCAAGGCAAAATTCCTTTTCCAAAACATTTTACTTGTGTTTACAATGTGTGGATTTCAGGAATGATGTACCTGATGACAGATTTTGTTTTTGCCGCACCTAGTTGCTCGCGCATCACGTCATGGGAATTTTCCTACTCGAAATCTGGTTGGATAGATTTTATGGTGTGGAGACCTTCGGGGAATAAATATAAACTAGTTGCATACAACACGATATATGTTGATGGTAAGCATCCCAAACCATAGACTAGCATACTTTCAGGTACAGAACAGTCCTCGGCAAGGATGGTGTATTGACATATAGATTTTTGCCAGCTAAATAAAATGACTATATTTCACACATCTTTTCCCTCGAAATACCTTTATAAACAGCTTGAAGGACTTCATATTTGTGATGTAATCTAGATTTGAATTCTTCTCGGTATACATGTGCAATAGTAATATTTTATTTGTCCAAAGATGTGCTTTATAGTTAACTTTTTAAAAAATATTTTTTATAAAGTAAGCGATGAAATCTTTTTTTTTAGCTATACAATTCTTAGTTTTGCAGGAGTCCAGATATGCTTTTAACATGCATAGTACTTTGGAAAATATTAATGTGAATGACAAAAATAACAATTTTATTCATTTGTTCTTTGACTTTTTTTTAAAAAGGGGCGAACACAACTGTCTACACTGTGGTGGAATACGAGAGAATTGCAGTGCTTGAAAACGACGTAATTGGATGGTGAGAAATGAAAAAAAAATGAGACTTTTAAAAATAACCCTCAATCAGACGTATTTTGCAGATTTCGAAAGAAAGAATAAAGGACTCCCTTTTGAGTAGCCATGAACTATAAGGTAATTCCACCCGAGGGTTGCACAAAAGCGGTAACGCCCAAGGCTTCGCCAATGGTTTTACTGATTTTTTGCAACCCCGACAGTGGAATTACCTTAATATTTCATGGCTACTCATAAGAGAAAACTTTTCTCTCATATTTCTAATTATGTTTCTATTTCCTTGTACTTAGCGACGCCAAACTGAGAATTTCAAATTGAATAAATTTTCAGTATGCATTAAAATGACCCACGACCTTATTTATCAACTGATTGAATAGTATTAGAGTTATTCCTCTTGAATAAAACGGCTATGGTTATTATCATGCCTGCACACACACTTGTAATTTTGCTAATATTTAAACAGAGAATCAAAACTGTTTTTGTTAAAGGTCATAGACATGGATGTTACTTTCGTTTCAAAATGGTCAAACCTATACAAGGGCTCAAGTCTCATTATACATTGGAGACACTTATTATATTGGAGATGCATGTGGACGTTGGAAGAGGGAGTGCTTAGATATAACTACATGTAGTAGAGCTTGCGAGATATCATAAAATTAGATAAATAAGTATTAAGTTCATTGGAGCGGTGGGAGGTATTGGATGATTCGGTGAATTCCGTCAGTAAGTCAAGGTGATTGGCTGTTTTCCCCATTATGTTCTTATTTCCAGTAGCCTCTAAGAAGTCATCTACGTTTAAAGGCCGAACTCTCGAGAATGCTGGACCTCATGTTTTCATGATTGTTGTTTACAATTCATTCGCGTAACTGTCACGTGATATGAAAGATAGCAATATCTTTCATACTTTTCTTTCATAGGATATCTGTACCTTACATAAGTAGATATGAAAGAAGTTTATGTTAATAATTTATTATCATTATTTATTATTATAGAAAAATGAAAGAAAAATACTCTGATGTAATATCCCCTTGGTTGCGGCAAAGCCACGGGCTTCACCGCTGTTTGCAGCCATCGGGTGGAATGACGTTATATTTCATGGCTACCCATATTAGAGTCTTATGATGTTTTGAAGGGTTTTACACTCCCGTCTTTAGACGGGACGTATGATGGTACAGCGATGCCTGTACGTCTGTCCGTTCAGGGTTTTCTTTTTCTATTTTCATTTCTCTGTTACATATCAAGCTGAAACATTCTATGTAGCTTCTCTGTGAGTCAGTCTTGATCATATTGCAATTTTGATCCCCTCTTGCAGGAGTTTTGCCCCTTTATTTGAATATAAATGTTATATGGAGGGTACATAATTTCCTTACTCCTCCATAATTTTTGAGTGAGGTCCTTATTTTATAGACTGTAAGGATATCGAAAATGAACCCTAGCCGGGATTTTGATTATCTTAATTTTTCTTGGGAAAATTACACGTTGTTGAACTTCGTCAGTTTTGAGGACCGGTCAACAGGGGATGCTTACTCCTCCTAGGCACCTGATCCCACCTCTGGTGTGTCCAGGGGTCCGTGTTTGCCCAACTATCTATTTTGTATTGCTTGTAGGAGTTATGAGATTGATCACTGTTCGTTATCTTCACCTTGCATTATAGAGTGAGTGTATGGTTTGTCCTTTTATTTCCTTGCGCAGTTTTAAAGCTAGGGCTTTTGTAAACGACTTGAATATGTGCGTATTGCAAGGATTTCTAAGATGTTTGAAAACTGGTTTATGGAGAAATATTTTCACACAGAAATCTTGGTTTTACATGATTTATTCGTCTTAACAAGTGAGGTCCTTCTTATTTTACAGTGTATTTGTATTGGTATTGAAGATGTGTATGTTGCAAGGATCTTGATATTCTTTAATTCTTGAGAAAATTGAAATTACTCAGTTTTGAGGAAATATTATAACATTAGTGCATGGTTTTTCAATTTTTAAAACTCCTTTTACAGTTTTCAAGATAGGGTCTTTGTAAACATATTGAGGATGTGCGTATTGTAAGGATTTTGCTCCTCAACATATAAATGTCTTGTTGTAGAAGGTTTAAGGAGGTATGAGAACCAAAGAAATTTATAATTAAATGAAAGAATCACATTCATCAAACTGATGTAATAGATGTTGCAGAAGGTCTTGTAAAAGCACCTTTGATTGTTACACTTAAACATTCAAATTCTGCAAGATTCAATTCTACGATCCACAGATTAATAGGGTACCCCATCTATCGAATAATCTACCCTGAATAGATATGAAAATCTAAAATACCAGGTAATATATTGCTGATCTTCATTTCTTCATATGTAGCAAAACAAAGTATGTCACACCTTGATGATGGTTGGTACTACCTTAAGTAAAGTTCTATAACTCCTGGAATTTTTACCATGTTTGCCAATCAATTTTATAATGAAAACACCCTATATGACCTTCTCATGGGTGTATTATGTACCGTTTACGGTACCCTTGTTTAATCTGGATGCATTAACATTTATTTATAAGGCGCTGTGAGGGAGATAATGTAATCACAAACGGTGACTGTTTAGGACCATGCGCAGAGGGATTTAAAGCGTCTGCCGGAAATATAGAGAAAGGAGACGAGTTCGATTGGGCGAACTTGGGTACTGCAATAACTGGGACAGCCTATGCCATTAAGGCATGCCTTGAAGACAGTGAGAAATAATAAATACTTTTGATTTGCTATTATCCTGCTTGCTTATCTAAGATATTTGTATAGATACGATTCCTTAAAGAACAATTTTATACACCGATTGCAAAGTGAAGTGAGTGTGTTACCCACTAGGCTACCGCGACCTGTTACATGTAAAACTTATACAGTGTCAATTTTTATGCACCATATGCGCAATTCGACAAATAATATCTATTCAGTGATGCTCAACTGAAATTTTTGAAATCCGAAATAACAATGAAGTTTTAGAGCTATTATAGGGAAAACAGTGTGCCAAAAAAGTGGAGTCAAATTCGTCTAAGGATAAGAGCTATGCGTGAGGGAGATAATCCTTAATTTGGAAATGAATTTCTGAATTTTATAACAGCAATCAAATATACATCCTTATTTTCAAGCTAGTAACGAATGCATGTAATAAAACGATTAAAATGGTACTGAGAGGTCAATTGCTTTTCTTTTTTCAACTAATTCGGTGGCAAAAAAGATTTCCAACTTAAATTCTCTTTGTTAAAGGAGCTGTTATGATAAATGCAAACCAAACAGAATTGAAATTAGATGGAGTTTACTTCTAAACATTTGATCAGAGTTCGTAAATAAAAGTATTGTTAGTCAATACAGCAGTTGAACTTCCATGTCTTGTGGATCTGAATATTAATAAAATAATTTTATTACAATTCTAAAATAAAATTTGTATATATGAACCTTTATTTCCAGATACTGTAATAGCATTTTCTAACTCTACGTTCTCGGCAAAGATTCCTGACCACTTAGCTGTGGGTTCCTTTGTACTGGTGCTGGAGGTGACGGGTGCAGATTACACAGAGGAGGTCAATTTCACCGCCATGCAGCATCCATCCTTTACGTATGCTTTGCAGTATTTCGCAGTGGACCAGATAGGTAGTAAGAGTTTAAGGTCGATCGATCCTCTTGTGATGGCATAAATTTTAGTATTTTTTTCTATCAAATTAAACTTTGCGAATAAGAAATATATCTTTAAGAGGAATTTTATCCACTGGATAAGATAAGAAATGTGGTCAACTATTAATAGTGCAAAAATTATATTTTCTATAGATAATCGATTATTTATAATAAAAATGATATTGCCAAGGGCAATAACTCCTATATTGGTATTCCCTCTACTGTATGTCTATTATACAATGTTTCTCTAATATCTACAATTTTTTTTATACATATTTATAAATCAGCAGCTTTTCTAAACTGTTTACTTTAAAGGTTTGTCATTTTAACTTTAAGTTTTTATCTATTTTTATTATTCTGTTTTACTACAGATGTGTGATTTTCTGATGGTGACCTATACTTCTTTGTTGTACATGTATGTCTGACATCTTACAAAAAGTAGCTAGATACACATTTTTTTCTTTGATACTAAATCAAACAGGGGATGCTTACTCCTCCTAGGCACCTGATCCCACCTCTGGTGTGTCCAGGGGTCCGTGTTTGCCCAACTATCTATTTTGTATTGCTTATAGGAGTTATGAGATTGATCACTGTTCGTTATCTTCACCTTGCATTGAGTAGAAATTGATACAGTTTTTTCCACTTTTAACGATTAATATTGATAAGTCACACGAGGATGGAACTACTTTATCATTACTTATTCAGATGAACATTGTGTTTAGATAATTCTATCATAGTGTTCCTTTTTCTTGTAGGGCAAATAACAATTGCGAAAAAGTTAATGAAAGCTAAAATTACGAAGGATTTTGTTATTCTCGTGGAAGTAAAAGATTCTTGTCAATACAGTGCAACAGCGACAGTGTCTATTGAAACACAAAACATGGTAATGTGGGATATTCTTTTCACTATTCTTTGGTGTGTTGTTTTTTTTCATCATTCTTATTCTGTGTTAGCGTAAAGGGTAATGATTCTCTAAAACGGTTAAGTTCTTTTCCATTTTCAAACACCAGAACATACATGGGTGTATGTTTACTCTTAAGAAACATTGAACTGTTTACCTTCATTAAACTTGACTACCTAAATAAGATTATACTATTATATTCTACGAATCAGAGACACGTAATCTCCATGGGAAGTTTAAAAAAGAGAATATACATGTATACTGTATTTTGTTACAGTCCACTTCATGACCAATGGATGTACATGTATGCGAATCCTCACATTCGGTTTAAAATCCTAGAAGTTTGTTTAAATACCGACACACGGTAAATACAGCTAATTTATGACGCTAAACAGTAGAAAATAGAAAAAAAGTCTAACAGTAGCAAACTAGGATATCCTGATAATATAGTTCTCCCAACTGAACACTTTTGAAAGGAACATATAGGAGAGGTTTCACATTTTACACTACATTCTTACATTTACACACTGATAAGTGATCTCACCTCTAAGACTTCGAAATTACTTTCTCTATCCAGAATTTTCGTCCTTTGTGAAACACAGTTCGTGTCAATAGCACCATAGTGAATGGCATTACATTTCCCAGATAGTTTTGGATTATGGATTGATTTGTTTCATCGTTTTACGTCATTTCCGAGATTATTTAGGTCTCATTATGATATACAGTCGTGTGTAACCATTACTTTTGACTTCATCATCATAAGTCTCGTAGGAAGGATCTGTCTCCACGTCCTGTATCCGAACTCGGAATTCACAAGTTTACTGATGATAACCACTGTAGAGGTTTATATATATAACTGAAAATGGCACTTATTTCTCTGCCATGAGAGAATTGAGAGATCTAGAACACAGTATTCCTCTGCCATGAGAGAATTGAGAGATCTAGAACACAGTATTCCTCTGCCATGAGAACATTGGGAGATCTAAAAATACTACAGGCGTTGATAATAAACTTCTATATACTATGCCTCACAGAATAGTAACCCATTTAGTCTAATTTCAGTACGACAAACATGTCAGAGATTTTTTCATTATGTAGTTAAGTTTCTTAAAGATACAATTCCCGTGGCCAGGATTATACCGAATTCAAAAGCTCATATCATCATTTTGACCTGGATGAAGGTGAATTATTTTTGTATACGGTTTTACTTCACACCAACCACAAATGGGAATCGTTGAGACTTTAAGTGACTCTCTTTGATTCATATTGTACGAAGATGTTTGAAACTATTTAATATTAATCTTGTAATTTTGAAAGAATGACAAAGTTTGACACTATCTGCATTTTTTATGTACCAGCCTCCTGAAATACTAGATCTGCCGAATTCCATTTCGATATCCGAGGACACGGAAGCAGATAAAGTGTTGTACTCCACGAACGTTGAAGATCCCACTGGTGACGATGTCTGCTGCACGCTAGAAAGTGTGTCCCCCCAGACGCTTAATTTTAACCTTACCGGAAGCGGAAGCGGATCTCGTGCCATCTATTCTGTTGTATCTGGTTCAAAGCCAGCGTTTTCCTACAAAGACTTTAACTCTTACATTGTAAAAGTCTGTTGTGATGATATGGAAGACAAATCTACAGGGATATTAATAGTCAATATCAAGAAACCTGACAAAACTTCCACCTATGAACCACCCCGTAAGTACGCAGTATTAATATGTACATGTAATGAGATAGCAAAAAAATTGTTTCATCTAAGATTCCTTCAAGTTATTTCGATTGTTTGTTCTCAATACCTTTGTTTCAGTCTAACTCGATAATTCTGATTTACTTTGCACACCGTCCGTCTGCTTGCATATTATCTTGGCGCAGATTATCTGACAGATGTTATCATACATTAAGTTGAATTCCCTTTCCATTGAAACTTATTCAAAACATAAATTTGAAACATTGAAAACAGTAACATTATTAAATAATTGCAGTATACATGTTTATCTATCATAAGGCGAAAAACGAAATCGAACGTGGAATTAAGGCATTAGATTGAAAAGTTATAAACTCAAGGACTATATATTTCAAACATACATTTCAACTGTGAGTGAGTATTTCTTATTAAAGCTGTATGGTCCGAATTACAACATTTTTTTCCATCTCGTAAAAACCCTATTAAATCATCGCACGTACGTAGTTATGAGGCTGTATGACATAACATACATTATTCCACCTGTTTGAAACAAAATTATTTGATTTTAAGTCGATGTTTACAAATAACCGCGTCACTCTGTCATTTCAAGTGACAGTCACGTGACCAGTTCAAACTTTCATATCATCGGTGGTGTTCTCTGTAAAGCTGTGTATTAGTTACAACAGTAACGTGCCATAAGTTTAATAGAAATAAAGATATCAAATACCTCTTAGTAATTCGTTGTTTTACGCTCTTTCAGCCTTAAACTAGGCAGTTGCGTATGAGTTAATACATCATGTTGGGATTCTCCTGACGCTCGTGGGTCTATTTATAGACGTCTAACACTGTATAATTCATGCGTTATCTGGAACACTTCGGGCCTTTCACCGAAAACATGCACCGTGTTTTGGGTGAAAGGCCCGAGGTTTTCCGGATGGTTTATATATGTCACACACTATATTTACTTTCTAAATAATATTCTCATTGTTTTCTTTTAAATGCAGATGTTTTAAGGGAAAGTTAATAACTTTATAAAGTAATTAATCTGCTTTAAAGTAATTATGCACAAAATAATACATGAACATCGGGTCATACAGCTTTAATTTATAAGTAATTGGTATAATGCACAAAAATAGAGGCTTGTGACAGCGAAAAATTTGTACACATATAGTTTTGAAAACTCACCTTGTGCACCCGTCTTGTAAAATGTTATAATTGCGTTGTTTCATTGTAGTCCACCGCTATGTTAATAAAAAAGACGGGTACACTATGATACTACTAAATTGAATGATTTATATAACAAAACAAGGACTGTACTGTCCACTCCATATGTGTCTATATGTAAAGATGCAGCATTGATAATACACAATTCATGCATTTGAATTTGGTTTTCTAACAAAAACTTCCCAATGCATATGCAGAGAAAGGGAAGTTTTATTTGGAACAGAAAATACATAAATAAAGTAAAAGTGAAAATTGATTTTGCAAGGCTATCGGTCTCCTTCCACAAGAAATTTCATAGGTAATTGATAATTACCGCCCACAATAGTTTTTATAGATAATTGATAGTTACTGTCATTTTCCTATAGTGTTATATATTACATGTACCAACAGCACAAATTATATTATCACGAGTCCATATTGAACTATAAACACATAAACATAATCACCGCAAATTTGGAATTTTCAGTTTAAAAATGGGGTTTGTTGAATGTAAAAAGTACTAAATAATGGATCAGATTCAAACAATTTCAAAGCGAACGCAGAATGCATGTTGAAAAGTCTTTTGGGGATATTTATTTGTCATTTGGTTTCTGCAAATTTAAAGAGAATCAGGTGATCACTGTAGCCCACGGGTCTCATGGTCTATGGTCCCCCTAATGTCCAAGTGCTCATGGATGATACGAGTGGTATATTGCATTTATTTCTTGAACATGATGAAGTTTATAATCTTTGAATCATAACAAAAATAAGAATAGTGCTTTGGGGGATTTAACCTAGGTAAACTAAGATAAAGCCATCTGGTACAGTATGCACGTATATATTACAAGGGACGTTTGAGTGAGCCGCATTACACTTTCATCTTTCTTTGATACATAACAAACATGATAGAAAACATCCACTACAAAATATAATCCTATAATCAAAACTCAATTCAAATATTGGACAATCTGTCACGTTAAATGTAAACACCACGAAATGAAACAAATCAATGGAAGGGTTTTTCTTCTTCAAATTATTGTACTGTTATGAAGTTCGTCGCTTATTAGAGGGGTTGAAGTCGTTATTCTCGCTTACATGTTAGGAACTAAATGAAGTTCGTCGCTGATTAGAGGGGTTGAATTCGTTATTTTAACTTACATGTTGGGCACCAAATGAAGTTCGTCGCTGATTAGAGGGGTTGAATTCGTTATTCTAACTTGCATGTTAAGCACTAAATGAAGTTCGTTGCTGATTAGAGGGGTTGAAGGTTAAAACACCCTACATAACACTCCCAAATATCTGTAAGCAGTAATCAAATGAACTTTACTAACTGCGCAATGTTGAATAAAGAATAAAAAACCAGCGTAATGATATTGATATGAAATTAATTTAATGCTTAAGAAGTTCCACTCCTAGATGTACGAATCATTCTGTACTTTGATTTTCAGAATGGTTTGTGTTGTCGGTGGGCGTGGCTTGCGCCCCTATCTTTCTCATGGCGTTCCTGGCGTGTGTGGTGCTCATACAAACCATGTTTGGCTTTGAGTGACAGTCCAACATGAAGCGTGTACTGTGCATGTGCAATTCCTTACTTAAAGGACTGAATAGACAACGAAATTGCTTTCGTTTTTAATGAACATCATGTGTTTGTGATGATTATTGGATTAACACTGGAAACTCAATTTACTGGCAGCTGTCCTTACAAAAGGTGAAGATAATGGACAGCGATCAATCTCATAACTCAAGAACACAAAATGAAGAGTATGGCAAACACAAAATGAAGAGAAGGGCAAATATGTACCTGCTAGGTCCAGGAGTCCATGTTTTCCCTTCCCTTATTTTGTATTCTTTCTAGGATTGATGAGATCGATCACTGTTCGTTATGTTCACTTTTGCATTCACTAGTTTGTCCGATGTATACGTATCTGAATCCACAGTATGCATCAACTGTGTATTTTGCTATATTGTTGTGAGAGACGACTTACGAAATATATTTCAGCAAGGATAGAAATACTTATATGCTATAATTGTTCGAAGTAAATGCAAACTAGTTTTTCTCTGGTGTTTTTATTTATGTTCAAGCTTAGCTTACATGGATGATAAAGCCAAGGGATGGATTAGAGCCTATACACTGGTAAATCCTAACATAAGATTGTGAAAGTGGTGCCATAGCGACTGTTTCCTCAGCTGTGACGAATCAGACAAAGGCAAACCCGGATTTCTGGAATAATGTCTTGAATTATAGATTTGCATCCTGTGCATGTATGAACGAAATATCCATGGAAATATTTCTTGCCACAATCTGATTAGTAATGATACACTTGAAGTCTATAATAGCCTTGCATGTATCGAGATCCAAGTTGATAATACCTGTAAATATATAAATCTATAACTAATACCTGTAAATATGTCAGTCTATAACTCATACCTGTAAATATGTCAATCTATAACTCATACCTGTAAATATGTCAATCTATAACTCATACTTGTAAATATGTTAATCTATAACTAATACCTGTAAATATATCTGTATATAACTGATACCTGTAAATATGTCAATCTATAACTAATACCTGTAAATATGTCAATCTATAACTCATACCTGTAAATATGTCAATCTATAACTCATACCTGTAAATATGTCAATCTATAACTAATACCTGTAAATATGTCAATCTATAACTAATACCTGTAAATATATCTGTATATAACTGATACCTGTAAATATGTCAATCTATAACTAATACCTGTAAATATGTCAGTCTATAACTAATGTCTGTAAATATGTCAATCTATAACTAATACCTGTAAATATATCAATCTATAACTAACGTAGTTCTTTCAAATTAGAATAATCCACTATAATGAATTCAAAATAATGACAATTGTTTCAGAATTTGATTATAAAGTACCGATGTATGATCCTCTTACTTATAATGATACTTATAATGTAGCGTAAACGAATTATAAGTTCTTATTTTCCCAAGTCGTACTCATTTCAATGCATGACCTTTGACCCTGGTTTACTCGTACGTCACCTTATCCACCCCTCGTGAGCCGCAGTTCTGTTTGCCCCTTCCTTAGAAGCACGTAATAGTTATATTGTCTGTTGTTTTTCAATGCTTAGTCAAAATTATCTCTGTCGCTAATATTTGTTTCTTATCAACATATTGTTGTTTATCACCGATAAATCGCAAAAAAAGTCGTCGGGAATAACCGCTGGTTTACATTATCAAAACACTTGGACATCGTGACCGATACTTCTATTGTTTTCCTCTGACGATCTGTGTTAGCGTCCATCTCATTAGTAGATAACCAGTAGCTACCACAACCACCAGCTACCTGCACTGTAGACGTCTCTTTGAAGACCGGCGGTGTCTGCAAGATCTGAATTAATTTCCATGAAATCAATCAAAACTAACCGACATTTTAAAAATGATTTCATGTTATTGTAACGCACAATGTAATATCGTTTCGATTATCTATTCATTGTTTATTTATAAAATCCTTAGCCTTCGTTATGTACCCCTCCCTCGTCCATCACCAAATATGTTCATCTGCGTCCACAATACCTAGAAGAAAACAATGGTGGAGGAAAGGGTATTATTCTGTAACAATATCTTCATTGGGCAATATAAGATATATATTTGACATATTATCATTTTAGAAATTCATTTGGTCTTATACATTGTGTGGCTTGCAGGAGTGATGTACTTGCACATTACAACAAGGACATATTCCTTTTCGAAATCTGGATGGATAGATGTTTTTATGTGGACCCCATTATGGGAAGAAAGATAAATTGGTGGCATGCAATACGATATATGTTGAAGGTAGGGTATCAAATTTCGATCTTTGTTAGTTCCCTAGAGGGCTAGGGCACACATATGATATCGCAAGTTCCATTTATGGCAAATCATGAGCCCTGCCTACTACAAAACGCTTTCATTTTGAGAAAGTAGTCTTTGCTTATCTAGTGGGCAAATTCGAATGATATTAACAAAGAGGAATTCCATCAGTGTTTTAATATCCACTTCAGAATACTTGTGTGTAGAATCAGGGAGGTGTTTAACAAAGTAGTTTTTGAATGACTGATCAAAGGATATAAATATTTTTATTGCAGCTGTTTATGTTGTCAAAAAGCCATAATTTTAATTTATCATGAGGAATGGTCATGTAAAGTGTTGGAAAGTCCTTACTACTTTTTTATGTTGCTGATTTGGGAAAGGTGTTGGAAGATTTTAAAAATCCACATTTGATTTACACCACTTCTCACATCTGTTGTAATACAATACGTCTGAAGTTTTCCCTTCAAATATTTCTGTGCGGAAAGAAAGATAGGGGCTTGGTAGAACATTTACTGGATCCAGCAATTTATCTGTATTTATAACGGTTTTTGTGAAGTTTTGCAATCCATTATATCATATATAGTCATCCAATCGACATGCATATGAATTGTGCTTAAAACGGAAATTTGAAGAACTATGTCTTTTGAAAAGGAATTTGGATTATAAGTTGCATTACCAAATGTAGAATTAAAGGTATGTTCGTTTCTTCAACATAATTCATAATAAAGGTGAAACTCAAACGCTAGTTAAAAAATGGTGGCTCTCTGAATTTAGGGACTGTTGCTATATGCGACTTCGGGTGGCCATTTTTAACTATATCAACATTACTAGCATTTGTAAAATCAATCTGCAAGCATCCTCAAGCATTGTAAAATCAAGTTAGTTCACAACATGTATCCAGGATAAGAGCGTGATCACACAACGTGCTTAAAGCTCTGCATGAACAAATATCATAAATCAATAAACACACGTTCACATCATTCAGTGTAGATTCAAGGCTGTTCCCATCAAGGCAAAGAGGGGTGATTGAAATTCAATGCTTTATATGGAGAAAATACATTTGCTCAAGTTAGCGATGATGGAAATGGTCCTTTCCAAAAATTATTTCTTCAACTCGTTTAATTGAAGTGGTCAAAAGTAATATTTCATCTATTCAGCAAATGAAATATAAATGAAATGTTGTGCTAAATGTGCTTTTATATACACAATGAATTTCTACATTGCATAACAGGTGCTGTGTGGGGGGAGTGTAACTTCAAGCAGACACTGATGAAGGTCATGTGCAGCGAGATTGAAAGTGTTTGGCGGAAGTATAGAGTAAGGAGACGAAATTTTTGTACTGGAATATATGTAACTCGGATAGTCTGTCATTTAAGCAGATTTTTAAGTAAGAATAATGAGTTCCACTAGTATATTTTTTCATCTCTTGTCTACTCTACTAAAGCATTATAACGGATATGCTGTTATGAAACTACTAAAATTGAAAGAATCTCGAGTGGAAAATTAAACAATATACAACTAACCAAATATCGTTACCAATTGTAATGAAAGTCATTTCCTCTCATGAACGTGAACAATATGAATCTTGATAAATACGACTATTTTATCGGCTAGGAATATTCTACTAGAAATGAAAGTAAAATGTATTTATAAGAAAATTAATTTCATGAGGGTATGAATTGCAAGTTTCACGCCATCATACTTTTCATGAAGCGCAATCGCGCTTAATAAAGTATGCTGGCGTAAAGCATGGCAGCTCATGCATTCAGGTATTCTCAAAAATGAAATTCATTTCCTGAATATAAAAGCTACATGCATGCATGCACTATACAGCAGTATTGTCTCTTTCAATCTGTTCGATACGCCAAATATATTGTATAATAATATTTCTATTTATTATGAATTGCTGGATTAATTGGATTTCATGTTTTACACAGGTAGTGTAGAATGCTCGAAGAGGATAAACATTGGAAGATGAAAGACATTCAGAACAAGGTAATTCAATTCTTATCAAAACTTATAACCTGAGTATATATAATTAAAGTCACTTAAAACTGTCTATGTCCAGCACATGTCTTTTTGCGTGTTATGTGTTCCTGTCCCGGGGGTCTACGTCCCACCTGGGTATCATAAAGATATTTTTTCGGGGGTTGGCCGTCTTCATTCATCATAACTATCGTCAAGTAACATGAGGTTATTTGTTGTTTTTCTCTTCCTATAAATAATGAGTATCATTACATCAGGTCCTGTAATTCATTAAATAAAACCATAATGCTTAAACACACTACGGAATAAAGGCAACGTTTCATGGTTATATTAAAAACACAAGCGCGCAAGGCAGTACATATTTAAATAACCTAAATGATATAGTTGAAAGAAATAACAAAGAAGAAGGCTGACGAAAAATCTATAGCTAAGTATTTGAATTTACAATTCTCAGATTTGGCTCAACTTGTTTGGCACGCTGTTTTTTGGCTATATTTAGATCTAAAACTTCATAGATATTTCGGATTTCAAACATTTCGGTTGAGCATTACTGAAGAGACATTATTTGTCGAAATGCGCATCTGGTGCATCAAAATTGGTACCGTATAAGTTTTACATTGATGACTGATAACAAAATTATATGAAGCCTCTGTTACCGCGATGTCGCCGCCATCAATTTCTTTTCTCGATATAAGTGTTGGACATCACACCATCGTTCTTTCTTTGAATTTTTTTTCCATCAGCATGATGCATATATTAGTGGGTTGACGAATTTCATACATTAGCTCGGTCTTAACAGGTAGTTGAATGGAATGGTATCGAATTATTTTTTTCCACTAGTGTTAGACAACTCGGGTAGCAATAAGTATGTCAACAAAAATGAAAGACGCCCTTTACGAAGCGTAAACTCGAGAAGTTTCTTCGCAAAATGTTCGAAATACTGGTTTTTTCATAATGGAAAATTCGGCGTCAATCACTGAAATTTCTGTGTTGCGTTTGGTAGGGCTGAGAAAAGATGATAGTTTTATGAAATCTGTTTGACAGCTATAACCTGCGATATGAAAATGATTAATGTACAATGATTTCTAATTTTCATTTCAAATATTTGATAGAACAAATATGATGAAAAGTATATTTAATAATTTGATCTTCTATCTATTACACCAAACATTGGCCGTGTCACATACAGTGCACGAGAAGCAGTATTCAGTAGGGTTTTAATTAACATGTCTATCACTCTATCAAAGTTTTTAATAAGACATTACATACATTGTTCTTTTTTATAAAAGGAACGGAGGCCTCGTCCCGATACAGATATCAGATTTTAAACGTGTTACCGTGTCCTTTAAGTAGGTGGTTAATCGCAATACATTGATCACAGTGTTACAGTTTTGACCATATCACGAATTCAGTGCAGGGAACAATAACATGTGAAATGGAAACTATGATTTTTTCTTCCTTATTATTCGTCATTTTATATTTAATTCAAAGAGCGGGTAAGTACAATTTTTAACTTTTACATAATTTTACAAACTTGTGAAATAAATATTATTCATGAACATATATTACTGAAAGAAGTATGCAGTGTGTTAAAAAATGATTTTACCCACAATACACATTACAAATGATTTTACCCACAATACACATTAAAAATGGTTTGTAATTTTACCCACAATACACATTAAAAATGGTTTGTGATTTTAGCGTAAAAGTAAAAGATTACATGAAAATTACATCGTACCATATAGCATTGTACAGTGAACAATCTCATTAATCCAATAAAGAATAGACGTTTATTCGCATCGTAATCTAAACATATAGTATTTTCTCACTATGATTCAGCCTCAACGCAGACTTGATATGTCATCACAATATATTTCTGTTTTCTGATTTTACTTTTATAATGTAAACTTTTAATCTATAAACAATAAAAAAGATCAAGGAGTGGCACATTACTATACTACTCGCTCATTTGTGTGTATTTTTTTCTTCCAATGAATATCTATTCTAACTTACTTTGGATCAAGAACGAACGAACGACGATACTGTACAAGCTTACGATTTCTGTAAAAACAACCAATCGATTCGGTACGTGATTTGATGTTGTCTAATTGTGGAGCGACGAAAAGAGCATGTGAATAAATAGATGATCGCTAAGGTCTGTTGAGCCGTTTCTGCTCAGTTAAATGGCACTTTCTCGTTAATTGGGTCATTTCTGCTAAGTTAAATGACACTTTTTTGTTCCATTTGTCAGTCAGTTTTCTCCGAGTTCAGCTGGGAAAAAGGGAGATATAGTTTGGAAAACCAATCGTATCAGGTCCTAATCTCGGAATCATCACCTTTAGTCCCCCAAATTTCCCTCCTTAGTCTTTACTCTTCTTATAGAGTTTATGAAATTGATCACTGTTCGTTATCTTCACATCAAACTCTTGGTCAATGTCTATTTCAGATTGTTATACAATATCAGAGGGACAGTCGTATTACAGGTCATGTTCCTCCAGTTACTATTTGGACATTACGTATGGACGGTGGTACTGCTCCAAATCTGGTATTGATGTCACCAGCCGGATGGACAGTATGTGTGGGTACGGCTCTTCGTGTACTATGTATGCCAGTAACAGCTGGACAGGGGGCGATCCATGCCCCGGAACAGGAAAAACACTGGTGTGGCAAGACACATGCGTATGTAAGTATAAATAATTTTCAGATTACTTACTCAGAAATATCTTTACAGGTAAACAAAATGTGTTTACCTGCACCGTCATGTGTATAGTCATTGCACCAGAGTATGCTTAACTTGGATGCACATAAACACTGAATGTCGTTATTCAAAAAATGAAACAATGTCTACTTTGTTTGCATTATGAAGTCAAGGAAACAGTTATTGGGGAAGCAGAACGTGCCACAGAATTCCAGTGTTTTTATACCATCCATGATACATGTATGAGTAACCGACTAGATATTCATTCTTTATACATGTATTTAAAATTTGTTATTGTTGAATATACGCTTGAGTCTCGGTGCTTTCATCGGGAAATGTAAACAATGAAGCAGCAAATGTTTATAACAGACAAAACACCAGTCGATGTAACTATAAACACGTGGAAACTACGAAACATTCACACTTTTTATACGTCTGCTGTCGTCCGTCTGTCTGTCTGTCAGTCTGTTCCTTTCACTTTGTCTTCACAACTCCTCCTAAATCCTTTAAGAGATTCTGATGAAATTTTGGTACAATGAAAGACCACAATGTGGAGCTGTGCATATTCCAAGGGGAATGCTGTCCAATGTTTTTAAAGAAGTTGTGGTCATTGGACTTAATTTTTTTCTATTCAAAATACTTTGTCTTCGTAACTTCTCCTAAACCCTTTGGGGGATTTTAATGAATTTTGGTACAAAGAAAGATCACAATGTGGAGGTGTCCATACTGCAAGGGGAATGCTGTCCAATGTTTTTTAAAGGAGTTACGGCTCTTGGACTTGGTTTTTTTTCTATTCAAATGGGTTTTTTTCTATTCAAAATACTTTGTCTTCGCAACTCCTCCTAAACCCTTTGGAGGATTTTGATGGAACTTGATACAAAGAAAGATAGCAATGTGGAAATGTGCATATTACAAGGGGAATGCTGCACCACTATTTTTGAAGGAGTTAGGGCCCTTTGACTTAGATTTATTTTATGCAAGTATCTTGTCTTTGCAACTCCTCTTAAAACCTTTGGGGATTTCAATGAAACTTAGTACAAAGGAAGGTCGCGATGTGTAAATGTGCATATTACAAAGGGAATGCTGTCACACTATTTTGAAGGAGTTACAGCCCTTGGACTTAGATTTATTTAGTGCAAAATACATTGTTATTGCATCTCCGACGAAATCCTTTTGTGGATAATCCTTTCGTGGATTTTGCTTTAATAGTTCTATCAAACAAATGCTAAACAGCGATAATAAAGCCTTGAAGTTTATTACAGCCCATATAAAATTATATGGGCTGGAATGCCGTATCAGTGAGGTACATGTATATAGTTGTCAATGTGAATGAAGATGCAACTCATCCTGTATTTTATTGTTACTTGTAATTTTTTATGCCTACAGATTCAAACATATGGGGGCATAGATTTTTTGGTCTGTCTGTTTATCTGTGGAAACAAATAAACTTAAGTCATGTGTATGAAGACGTTATAGCCCATGGGCTTAGATTTGTCTTTGCAAATACCTTGATTTTGCAACTCATAGAACATTTTATATTGGTCCAAATTATTATCCTTGGATATGGATTTACTTCTTAAAATTCCTGGGTCAATAATGTATGCGGGTGTATCATGTACCGGTTTAGAGGTGTCCTATTTTTAGATGTACGCATACAAGATACATATATCCTATGAAAGAAAGGTATGAAAGTATTTCTATCTTTCATATCACATAACAGGGGTTCGTGTTTGCCCAACTATCTATTTTGTATTGCTTATAGGAGTTATGAGATTGATCACTGTTCGTTATCTTCACCTTTCTGATATAGTTGCGCGGATGAATTCGTCTGCTTGTTTTAAAAACAATTACAAGAAAAGTTAGTGCAAGCACCAAATTCATAGACCAGAAAGATTTTGGGAAGTGT
Source organism: Ostrea edulis (assembly GCF_947568905.1). Lineage (NCBI taxonomy): Eukaryota > Metazoa > Mollusca > Bivalvia > Ostreida > Ostreidae > Ostrea > Ostrea edulis. The sequence goes on from NC_079165.1 coordinate 11,599,959, forward strand.
AAGAACTAAATAATTTCAGAAAAGGGTGCTCCAAGATTTCCTTATTCAAAAGTGCGAGAAAATTACAACACGAAGGCTGGTAAAATTTAGAGAAATTTTGATCAAATCCGGAAATGAACGAACTAAGTGAAAAGAATCGTTGATTATATGAAGTAACTATTTATTGGTAGCTCAATAATGCAACTAGTCTTATGTAAGATTTTAATTTAATTCGCAATTTCAAAGTCTGCAGCTAACTATACACAGTTTATGCTTGTCCGATCGATCGATACAAAGTACGTTTGTCCGCTCAATCGATATACTTCGCCTTGAATAAATATAATTTTTTCCCGTGACATTGCACGCGAAAAAAATGTGATCTTGACAGTTTCCGTAAAGTCACGTGATAAAGATTTTTTTATCTATACTTATAAATTATCAAATTTCGCCAATAAACTAACTCCGAAACGCTTGCTTTAGAGTTACTGCTTGCTCCTTTAATATTGTTCCATGTGTGAGGTGAAGTTCGTAAGCTATAATCGAATCTTACGTGATAAGTAAATGTCGTAACATCAACTAAAAACCTACTTTCATTTTCGAAAAGCTACACTGAAATAGCAATGCATGAGAGTACAGTGGCCTACACGCTTTGGTGGATCTAAGCCAGTTTTGTTTTTTTTTTATTTTTAATAACAACATAGATAATACGATATGAAGTAAATCCGTTGTTCATCGATGCTTGATTTTAATCTTACAGAGGAATTAAGTTTCAATAAGTTTTGAATAAATGAAATATGTCTGATCGTTTTTTCAATCCATGATTTTAGTCTTGAATCAGTCTTATGTTAATTTCTAGAACGAAGCCCCAAAGGCATTATATCACTATAGACGCTTAGATCTACAACAAATCGCACATTCTCGAGCCTTTTGGGCAAGCCGAGAAGTCGTGATTGGTTTACAACATGATCAGCATAAAATTGTGTAGGTGTTCAGTGTTAGTTATTGTAGTTTTGACTGGGCCCATATTTATCATAATATGAAGATTTATAATTATATCACTTCAACAAGCTGAAAAAAATCAATGATTTTTTAAATACGATATCCATCTGATATTTTCGATGTTCTTAATTTTTCCCGTGATTATAGAAGTCACTATTCCGACTTTTTGTAATAATTTATTAACAGTGGCTGATACGTACAAACACATGGATAAACACAAAAAAGTTTTTAATTTGGTTGAACACGTTTTGTGATGACACAGAGCATAAAAGTAACTAATAAGTCGAAAACTATCCAATATGTAAGATATCGAATGGTCCGGGGCTGTTCTGGGAAGTTTACGCCTTATAACCTTAAGTTAAAACATTTTACCGAAATTAGGTTATACACTACTTAACCGTGAGCAATGTACAAGAAATCAGGCCACTGTTTATAATATAGCAGTTTTTCTGTTTGTCATGCATATAGTACATTATGTTTACAATTATTGCGTTGAACAAGAAGAAACGACGTGTATTCATAATTTTGCCCACATATTGTCGCACTGGACAAAAACTACCATAAACATATTCGCAACATTGACTTTCAGATTTTAAGATTAAAAATGACCGTTCATTTTGTCTTTAGTCAACTATTCGACATGACGAAATACAATTACATTCGTAAAATCATTATCTAATATTCAATACGGAGAGAGATCATTTGTGTTACATAAGAAACATTTGATTTGGAGTTCCAAGTGACTTCCTCATAATCAAGTTATTTGTTTGGTTTGTATTTTGTTTGTTTGTTGTTTTCGGTTTGTTTGGTGGGGGGTTTTTTTGTTTGCTGTATATGACATAAATAAATATAACATAACTAGTGCATGCAATTATTCAAAAGGTGTTCTTAAATTCATTTGAATTAAAGATACCGTTCATTCAATTAATATGCGCAACAATTGAAATGCCCATTATAAAAAAGTTCTTCCTCTGTGCAACATCATCTAGTTGTGATTTCCCCCGCTTGCAAGCGCGGGGTTTTATCTAGTATTTGAATAATGAGGCCTCTAAATGGGATACCTGTACATTTTCACAATGCCGCGCGAGTTATTTCACCCTGAATACGTTGTGGTCCACAATTTATGGGTCAATATAGGAATTTACTCTATCTGATTGTTCTGAAGAGATTTTTCTGCAATTGGTGAAACATTTTAGTCACTGGTATTATTTATGTGTCCATTGTATGCTTTTTTTGCATGCAAAGTTGGGCCATGATGTAAGAAAGTCTGTAAATATTAGTTCTCTACTTATTTAGATCAGGATCAAGATATTTAGCATATCATCAATTCTTCATTATTAATTCTAATCAATATTTTGGACAACTAAAACACAATAAGATATGCAAAAATTACATGTGCAATCAACGCATGTACATTACATTAGCGGATCTAGAGAGGGACACGGAGGTTGCAAAACACACCCCCCTCTGATTCTTGCAAGGGAAAGAGAGAGAGATATCAGAGTATGGAATTCATACTTTTCCATGAACTGCATTGATTGTAGGATAAACATCTAACATTCAAATACTTAGGGGAGGAGGGGGTGTAAAAATTCCTGTAAGTTTACATCATCCGACATCGATTTTCACACACTGACTACTATTATTTTCAACATTCATCAAATTTAGCTTGAAAGGGGAATGCGTGTTGATGAAAAGTATGTGAATTTAGGTTTGTTTATTTCTTGGGTTTTTTTTTTGTTTTTTTTGTTTTTTTTTTAGCTCACCTGAACCGAAGGTTCAAGTGAGCTATTCTGATCACATTTTGTCCGGCGTCCGTCTGTCTGTCTGTCCGTCTGTCCGTTTGTCTGTACACTTTTCACATTTTCGATTTCTTCTCCAGAACCACTGGGCCAATTTCAATCAAACTTGGCCAAAATTATCCTTGGGTAAAGGGCTTTCAAGTTTGTTCAAATGAAGGACCATGTTCCTTTCAAAAGGGAGATAATCACAAAATTGCAAAAATAGGGTGGGGTCATTTAAAAATCTTCTTCTCAAGAACCACTGGGCCAGAAGAGCTGAAATTTACCTGAAAGCTTCCTGACATATTGCAGATTCAGGTTTATTCAAATCATGGCCCCCGGTGGTAGGATGGGGCCACAAGGGGGATCAAAGTTTTACATACAAATATATAGGGAAAATCTTTAAAAATCTTCTTCTCAAGAACCACTAAGACAGAAAAGCTGATATTTACATGCAAGCTTCCTGACATAATGCAGATTCACGTTTGTTCAAATCATGGGCCCCTGGGGTTGGATGGGGCCACAATAGGGGATAAAAGTTATACATACAAATATATAGGAAAAATCTTTAAAAATCTTCTTCTCAAGAACCACTGAGCCAGAAAAGCTGATTTTTACATGAAAACTTTCTGACATAGTTCAGATTCAAGTTCGTTCAAATCATGGTCCCCGGGGATAGGATGGGGCCCCAAGGGCTGATCAAAGTTTTACATACAAATATATAGGGAAAATCTTTAAAAATCTTCTTCTCAAGAACCACTAAGCCAAAAAAGCTGAGATTTACATGAAATCTTCCTGACATAATGCAGATTCAAGTTTGTTCAAATCATTGGCTCGGGGGGTTGGATGGGGCCACAATAGGGGATCAAAGTTTTAGATACAAATAGATAGGAAAAATCTTCTTCTCAAGAACCACTGAGTCAGAAAAGCTGATTTTTACATGAAAACTTTCTGACATAGTGCAGATTCAAGTTTGTTCAAATCATGGCCCCCGGGGGGTAGGATGGGGCCACAAGTAGGACGGGTCAAAGTTTTACATACAAATATAGGAAAAAGCTTTAAAAATCTTCTTCTCAAGAACCATTGGGCCAAAGAAGTTGACATTTACATGACAGCTTTCTGACATAGTGTAGATTCAAGTTTGCAAAGGGTAGTTTGGGCCATAATAGGGACTAAGGTTTTACATGCAAATATATATGGAAAGTCTTCAGATATGGGCCAAGGTGACTCAGGTGAGCGATGTGGCCCATGGGCCTCTTGTTTTGTTTTTTGGGGGGTGGGGGGTCTTTTTTATTTTGTTGTTGTTGTTGTTGTTTTGTCAAACATTGAACTGATGACAGCCCTTAGCAATAAATGTAGTAAATTTGTTTGTCATTTTAAATTCATGTTTGAAGAGTGTTTTTATTTGGTAGCTAACCTATAAAACTAATACAGACGATAAAAAAATAATACAAAATGCATATTTTAATCCTCTGATTCACCCCTCCCCCTTTGAAAATTTTCTAGATCCACGCTTAGACAAAGTAAATTACATTTTCAACTATATTCTCTTATATAACACTATTACGAGCAATACGTATTTATCACTGTATAAATATCTATACGGGGTCAACAGAGGTCACGGCTGTGCGTATCAACATTTGTTAAAAAATAGGTTACCGGTACTGCTTTTACTAAGGCAATACACATCTAGCCATCGCTTCCGCTTATTACAGACGTCTATCAATAGATGAAATCAATATCACAAAATGTATTTATGATTTTATTTGTATCCCAAGCAGTGGACTTTCATCAATAATAAACACATTTCTGTACAACAATGTTTAATGTCTTACTTATGTATGTCTAAACGTCTGCTACACTGTCCCCTGGCCACCCTTATGAAAACAATGGCCGACTTAGGTAACTTTGATATAGATGATGCGGAATTGTACCTTCTGCTAGACGATGACATATTTACATTACTAGATATTTCCTTTATGGCAACCTACATTCCGCACTGCCAGCGTGCCACAGCCATCACAGTTATGAGTGATGCCGGTTTCAAAACATGTTTATGTTGGGGCATCGAAGGAAGGTGTCGTTGAAAACCTATAACAAAAATTTATCGAATCAACAGAAGCGTTTAGTGAGCTCATGTTTGTCACCAAATAGCCTACATATCCAAATCAAAATCGTCCCTTACCTTCATACACTTCCATATCCTCTGCGATGTCAGTTTTGTCAGGAGATTCATCAGCGTCCTCTGTCCTGTCTATAAATGATTTGCCTACACCTGACGGCTGCCGCTCTATTCCTCATGTTCCTCCACCCCAGTCTTCTGTTAACTCCGTAATGTCCATAGAATATCTTTCAAAGTCGGTCTTCAACAACTGCGTCTTCAACTTTCAAAAGTGAAAGGGCGCAGTGCAACTGTAACGTTGCGCACCCCCATTTGCAGTACGTTTCGATAAGTTTATTCCAAATTTACCAATTCATACATAACGAAGAGTTTTCAATTATATATTCCTGAGTTAATGTATATGTCTTTGTTGATATACTTGCTTTTCAGCGTCTTAATGAAAACATTTCTTATTTTGATAGAAACAATGTGAAATATATGGAAACGTGTTGTTGAACACAATTCAGCAATGGCTATCGATCAAAAATGTAAATATAAGTAATACGGTATCATTTTAAAATATCTATATAAATACGGGTTGGTCATGTGATCAAACTACATAAAGCTCAAACATTCTTTACCCAGAGTTCCGTGTGCTCCTCGCACTACACCTCTGTCAACGGCTTTTTACAGAAATCTTGTAAAAGTTTCTAATATCCAACATTTATGTTTTCGACTAAATATTTAGTCATACTATGAAAGGTTTTTGGTAAAATTAAATTGATGCTTACTGTAAATTGTTTAAAATCGCCGTTTTGTGGTCCTAAATTTGGAACTACTTCGTTATATGTGTATGAACGTGGGACATCCACGTGGTGAAGATTTGAGTGTAAACATGGAATCAAAAGTAAGAAAGGCTGTAAAAATACGATAAAACTTGTGAAATAAGAGACAAACAGGTAAATGGTAAATATGTACTTATTAAAGTGCCTGTGGGTTATGAAAAGAGCCTGATGTCATCACCTGTTACCAGAACTTTTAAACGGAAAGGAAACCGAGAATCATTGTTTATATCATGTGATTATATTGTCACGTGATTCCAAGCGTTGATGTGTATGTGAAGTTTGCGTAACGCGCCCTCTGGTGAGATAGATATTTTAAAATGAGACCATATTTCTTAAGTACATGTATATTGAATCTGCATCTAATGTAATTTTTCTGTTAAAATCTGGATTGCTTTTTTTGTCTTTTCACTTCGAATTTTTCTGAGGTCAGGTTTAATGAGTAGCGAAAATTTAATCAATTTTAAAGTTCTCATTGATCCGGCATATATGGGCACACCGCTGTTTTGAGTGGATTTACCTTCTGTTTCATGGCTACCTGATTGCGGCTTTACGCTGTTTTTGTAATATTTCAGCCATTTTACGGTTGTTGGCTATTCCTAAGAAAGTCATAATCTTTAATGTTTGCGTGTGTACATGCATGCAGTTCTTGATGCGACATTATCACAAACCACTATTGTTTTATATATAGTGACATCATTACTGGACTGATATATTTTATACTAGAGATGCAATGTTCAGGCATTATATGTCCGTCAACAATATATCTCCTCCTGCACTAAACGTCCGCTCGATTTTCGACCAAACTGTCACTATATGTCCGCCTTCATATATGTCTGCCTATGTTTTTAACGATCTATCATAAAATCTCCTCCCATATTTCTATTTATTATTTCACGGTCATTTGGGTAATATTTCGTCATAAAACAATCGTCAAAACGAGTGAGTCTGCGTTATATATGTGGGTGTACCGCTACAGAAACTCATAGAAAAAGCTTATAGAAATCCATTGCGAGGGGATATACCTCGCCTTGCGGGGTTCTTGTTACATTTCATGTATTGTATTTATTTCATTCTTTGATATATTTCAGCGAATTGGGGAAACTGGGGTTCGTGGTCAGGCTGTCCTAGTGATTGTACGACCCAGAGCCTGGTCAGATATAGGTCATGTGTCAAACCTGGAGGGGGTTGCGGGTCGGCTCCAGCAGATTACATTTCATGTCTTCGTGTCGGCTGCTCATGTAAGTAACAGGGTCCGGCAGACTGCATGTTTTGTCTTCGTGTCGGCTGCTCGTGTAAGTAGAAAGGAATTCATCTTGATTACAAGTAAGCTTGTTTGAGTTGTTGATAAGAGGGCGTGTCTTCTGGAGATATATTTCTAGTTTCCATATCCGGAAGACATGCTCCTGTGGTTGGTTTTAGCTCTGAAACAAACACATGTATTTTGTTTACCTTATAACCTACCCATTCCCTCAGCAAAGATTGTCAGTGTAGATGTAAATCGAGGAGAGAGGACTGTGTCCACAACAGAGTCCGGTTGGTTTGTTTTTGGCTCACCTGAGCTGAGAGCTTAAGTGGGTTTTTCTGATCACTCTTAATCCTTCCGTCTGTCTATAAACGTGTCACATTTTCGACTTCTTCTCTAAAGCCAATTTCAATCAAACCTGGCACAAAACATCCTTGGGTGGAGTGCTTTTAGATTTGTTCAAATGAAGGGATATTCTCCGTTGAAAGGGGAGATAAACACAAAAATGGGATGGAGTCATTCAAAAATCTTCTCAAAAACCACTGGACCAGAAAAGTTGAAATTTACATAAAAGGTTCTTGACATATTGCATAAATCATTACTACAGGGTGGGACCATAAAAAGGGATAAAAATTTTACATGCTCATATATATAGAAAAAAGTCTTTAGAATTATCTCTTGATCTATATGAGCAAGGGCTTTCATATTTTGTATATACATTTTTTAACAATTCTTTTTCCCCCCCTTTTTTTTTAATGAAAGACCTTTCATGTTATGCAATTGTGTGTGATCTAGTGACCTTGACCTTGAAATTGTCACCTACTATTAATAAAATCCGACTTATTCAATGTCCTAAACTATTTAAGGTAGATCTTTCATATCTAGTATATAAATTTCTTATGACAAAACATTTCATATCATGTCCTTTGACTTTGTGAACTTGAACTCTGAGTTTGAATTATTGTAAAAAAAAAAAATATAACGTACTAAGTATATTAGGAAGTATTTTTTGTACCATCACCTTCTTTGTCAGTAGCTTTCATATTTTTTTTATATGTGCATGAATTCCTTATGGCAAGACCTTGTGACACAATAAGCCAATCCAAAACTATAAGTTATCTTTCCTTGATCGGGAACGTAGTGTGCTTGCGTAATTTAGTTTAAGACTTCCGGGTAGTATATTCGAGAAGCGTCATTATTAACAGTGCAGAAGGCCGCGAAGATATTGTAATCAACAAATATGTTAACGCTAATAAAAATTTACAATGCATGGGTTTCCTTTATACATGTGAAAATAACAAACTCTGCATGTAAAAATAACTGAAAATTAATGTTATCAATAAAGGAAGACACCTACCACTCTTCCATGATTTCACGTGTTTCATCACTGAACTTAGTATATATCACATATTGCATAAATTTCCTTAGGATCTTTACTCAAGACCCCGTGTTGTAGCACAGTCAGATTTATAATGAAATGTCAGAAGTCGCTTGTTCAATATCCATGTAGTAAACATTCAGCGGTAAAAACACGTGCCCCCCCCCCCCCCCCCCCCCCGGTAGATGAGACATGTTGTTATAGTTGCGTGGGTCACTGTTATGCAGCAGAAGAAGTTTATGGATTCATATTATAATTGATGGATGCAAGGTGAAGATAACAAACAGTGATCAATCTTATAGCTCCTATAAGCAATACAAACGGACCCCTGGACACACCAGGGGTGGGGTCAGGTGCTTAGGAGGAGTAAGTATCCCCTATTGGATGAGGTTTTGGAGCAAAAGAGAATTGAAATGAAATCTATTTACAATGCATTAAGAAAAAAGAAAAACATTCCCACAAAATATCTCCGGCTCCTCCAACTTCTGAACTTACTCAGAAGTACACATTAGTTCAGAAGCACTGTATATTTCAAGATTTCAAATCAATTAATTTCAATGATTTTGAAATATTTGGAGATAATTAAGGTGACTGTGACACATAAAAGTACTGCAATATACGGCTGCAATTTCTATATTTTATAATAATTGATGTACATAGACCACAGATAAATTTTGGAGATGCAATTTACAATTATATTATTTATTTTTTTTATAATTTATAAATTTTTTATCTCACAAATATTGACATAAGACAAAAGAACATTTTTCATTTTTTATTTCTAACCACTTTCACACACTTTCATACTCACACTCATACTTTTGTTGGTTAGTGCTTACATTCTTAATATAATTGTAAGAGAAAAACGATAACAATACAGAGCTCGAGTAAATAGATAAAAGTACATGTGGCTTCAAAATTATGATTTTTTTTTATGTTGTCAAAAAGTGTTTTCCATACATGCAAGGTATTTTCGAATTTTTGTATTTCTAAATGCTGATACGCAATACATTTTTCAACCTTGTATATGTTGTATAGATAGAACAATAATTCCAAGAATATTGGCAATTTGGGGTTGTTGTTTTTTAAACAAGAAAACATATATTGTTTTGGATATAGGATAAGGAAATTTACAATTCTGTTGCCTTTCGACAATGGGAGTTCACCTAATAAAATATTAAGTACATTAAAACCTATTCTTTTGGAAGTTGTTTTATAAATGTGCATGCTCAGATAGCTCCATAATATAGATACTTTTTCACAGGCAATGAAAACATGTTGAATTGTCTCAACTTCATCATTACAAAAGGTACAACAATCAAAAGACACAACATTGATTTTTTTAAGATTATAATTGACAGGCAGAATTCTATGAAATATTCTATATTGTAACCATTGGATAGTAGAGTCCTTAGTAGTCTTAAAACATATAGTAAAAGCATCCTTGACACATATTTCTATTCCATAAGCTACCAGCTCTAAATTCCACTTTGAAACAGAAGTGGGTATATCATGGTTTACATTTAACTGTTTGTAAACAGATTTAGTACATTTAGTTTGCAAAATCAAAGGTTTATAATATAATGGAATATTAGGTGTAAAACCTCTATTGATTAAACCTTTGTTTTCAAACAATTTCAGATGAGTTGATATTGCACTCAATACACTGTTATATTGTAACATACAAACTAGAATATCAAATTTATGTTGAACAAGGTTATGTGATAAAAGATTCCCTTTGTCATCTAGGAAATCGTCAATGAGTTTTACACCTTTTTTATATCAGCTTTTGATAAACATAGTTTTCATACCCACTCTAATATTTGAATTATACCACACAGGAATGCTGGGATAGGTTTCCTTATAGAAATTTTTGTCAGAGGATTTCATTACATGGAGCATAGAAGTAAAAACATCTTGCCAAAAAATATTGTTTTCTGGAATGACACATTCAGAGATAAATGCATCTCCAAAATCAAGTAATTTGTGAACAAAATCATGACCATTAATTGCTTCAAAAAGATCTACCCAGGATTTATTTTCCATCAATAACCTTTTCAACCATGAACATTTTAAAGACATGATAAAATTGTTGATGTCCACCATTTTTAGACCTCCATGTTGGTGGTCTTGAGTTACAATAGAACGTTTTACTTTGTCACATTTTCCATTCCAAATAAATTCAAAAATATCTTTACTTAATGAATTAATTATCTCCTTTATCGGTGTTTGTAGTCATAGAAATAAATGGTTTATTTTCGGAATAATTAATGTTTTAACCACTCTAACCCGACCAATTGGTGTTAGAACTCGCCTTTTCCAATGTTGTAGCATGCTCTTTATTTTAGGAATCTGTATGTTATAGTTTAAATCTGTAATTTGTTGTAAGTCTACTGAAAAGTTAATACCTAATAAATTAAAAGTTGTTGAACCCCAGTCAAGTTTCCATCTAATATAATGAAAGACTTGATTTGAAAACTTTTAAGATCCGATCCAAACAATTTTTATTTTTGAGTTGTTTACCTTTAAACCAGAAAGTTTAGAGAAAAAATCTAAGGTATCTAATGCTGTAAAAAGTGACTTAGGTGTCCCATCAAGAGCAAGTGATGTATCATCTGCATATTGACTTATTTTGTGTTCCTTATCACATATCACAATACCTTTTATATCCTTATTTTGTTTAATTAAAATTGCAAGAATTTCTGCATAAAGGAGGAACAAATAAGGTGCAACAGGGTTGCATTGTCTACAGCCCCTCTCAATATTGAATTGAGTAGATACAAACCCACTCTGTAACACTGCAGTCCTAAAATTTGTATTAAGAATCTTCACCCATTCAATAATGTATTCACCAAAACCGAAATATATTAATAATCTATATATATAAATGACTATGAAATGGAGTCTAAAGCTTTTCCAAAATCAATTAAACCAATAGTCCTGGTATATTTTTACTTTCTGTATAATGCATAAGATCATAGATAAATCTGGTATTTTCTCCAATGTATCTTCCCTTTATGATTCCAAACTGGGTGTCTAAAATAAGATGATCTACAGTAGACTTGATTCTGTTATTAAGACAACCTGAAATAAGTTTATACAAGACATTCAACAATGTAATAGGTCACCAGTTTTTTAAAAATTGTCTAGGTTTATCACCTTTAGGCGAACATGAAATAATCCCCAATTGCTGAGAGATGGGAAGCTCTTTTTTGGAGAAAATACAGTTAACAGATTTTAATATGAGTTCTTTTAGATCTGTATTATTTATTTATATTTTAGAAAATACTTATTCAGAATCTGTATTAGAATCTGAGGATTCAAGAAATCCTTCAAAAATCCTTCATAATTGCGGTGCTTTTTAGAATTTGTGTCACAACAAATGAGGGTAAAACAATCATGATATTTCCCAAGAGGCTGACCGCGTCTGACCTAGCTGATAAACTGTCTGTCGGCCATTAATATTGATAGCATGTCTGCAACAGAATTGATACTGTATTTTATCATGTGTGTGTAATTGAAATGTTTACAAACGAATCTCATGTTATGTTTAGATTTTAATACATGTGAATACAGAAGGTATTTTTCATTTTCGTGATTTTCTTACTAGTTGAACAAGTTATTTTTTAAATCTGCTGAGACCTGAACAGATTAGCGGATATCACCGTGTCAAAATATGGATGTATAGAACTGCACTTTATGTGTATATCTATGTAATCTGACACAAAATGTCCAAACTCATAACAACAAAGACACCACTTGAAAGCAAGGTGAAGATAACGAACAGTGATCAATCTCATAACTCCTATAAGCAATACAAAATAGATACTTCGGCAAACACGGACCCCTGGACACACCAGAGGTGGGACCAGGTGCCTAGGAGGAGTAATGTGAATGTGCACAGCTACAATTTCCACAAGCACACCAATTAAGGAAACTTCCTCTCTCATTAAAATCAATTGCTGGTGAAGAAGTATTATTCTGAGAAACAATTTCTTCCTCTGTAGCATAAGATTCAATCTGATATCCCACATTTAATTCAATTTCTGCTTATGACATTTTAACGTTGATGCTCACAATGTGTTAAAAATACACACAATGTGTCGTACTGAAGTCAGTATCAGTGCTGCCCTCTAGTGGATAATAAGAGATAACCCAGCAGGGGGTAATATTTCTTTTTCAATATTGCAGCTGCCAAGCATTGAACAGATTAGTTAATCTTTATGAAATATAAGCCTACTTAAGAAAGCTACATCTTAATGATTTTCAGATTTCATTACACTGAACATACACCAAGATGACAAATTAAAACTCTTTGTCAAATGTTCATGATCACTTCCTTCAAGTGTTAGATGCTAAGATAAATAACAAGGTTAATTACTTTACTGACAGATAATACACGTATCAACATTTTGCCACGAGTTAAGTCCCTTTGCCGGGTCAGCGAAAGTTCAATCGGTGAAAAACAAAGTTTACCTTTACCTTACCAAATATAGAACGTTATTACCGTTATTTTAGCTAATTATCAAAACTTTCATACAAGTTCATGAGTTGCCCCCACCCTGGGGCATGATTGTAATTGACTGTAATTGATGGAAATGTAACAAATGTCAAAAGCTACAGATAAGAAAATTAGAAAGGTCAACAACGTGCGAACTACGATTTTTAACAGGGAGATGGCGGACAAGGGACGTAACTTGCGCGAAGTGTTAATATGTGTATTGATGATAACGAGACTTGTTTTTAATGATCTCCAAAAAGTAAACAACATACCTAGTGTTTTTAAAGGAGAGCGAAATATAAAACATTAAACTTATTTCTTGTTTTGAAGATTCGTTGTATATGAGTGGATGGGACTCATATGAGCTAAACAAGATTCTGAACTCTATATACAATTACTCGTTCGATCATGTCCATAACAGTATCTACAGCCGTATTTCCATTTTATTTCTAACTGAAACCCCTCTTTACTAGTTTTTCTTTCTAATTAAGTGGATTACATACTAGTGTATAGGACTGCGTGTCCCATTATCCTACTCAATGCACGCACTCTTCATCGCAGAATGGTCCATCAGTTGACGTAACTTTAGCAATAACCAGACATACATGTACACCTAAACTCGTAAATTTTTTACTTATTATATATCCTTCCATATACCCAAGACATGATCAACGCAGGGATGTCTTATTATTATCTAATATATTATCTAACTTTCTAGGCTGTTAATCCTTTGTTTCCATCAATATTTGTTGCCAATGTCTTGTTTGATTAAAATACTGTTTCTCCATCTTTAAATCACTAATGCAATAACACTAATGTGAGCAAGTTGTATTAGTGGTATACAATTGGATCAAACACAAGCTCTGGAAACTTATTATGACGTTCCATAATAATATTGATATACTTGCAATCGTGATAAAAACTGGATGTCCGAACAAGAAATCCAGAACTTACTGGTCGTAGGATCTGTACCTTATTGTGATGTTAAAGATGCATTCATTTTGTTTTCCAGCATCTTCAGAAATCAGCAGATATACACCAGACGACAGCGTAAACTACCTTAGCCTGTCATCAAACTGTTTTGTTTTAACGGGCAGGACATCGTACACATTTAGGGTCAAGGCACATAACGACGTGCATATGGTTCTGAGTAGTGTTGATAGTTATACAAGTGGTACACATTATGAAGTAATAATTTGTGGATGGGGCAATACCCGCTCTACCATCAGGTACAGTATAAGAGGAAGTGAATGCGTTGCATACAGTGCGACTCTTTTGAGTCAGACCTACTTCGATGATTTCTGGGTTTCTTGGTCCGGGGGGCAAGTTAAAGCAGGAACCGGTAGTACAGTTGGTAGCAACACTTTCATGACCTGCTCACACTCGCCTTCGTATGAAGTCAATTATATCTTGATCAAGACAGGATGGGGTTCAACAGGTGACTGGAGATTCCCAAACGGTATGTATAGTATCTGTTATAGCAAATACACTGCACAAAAAATTAAACGTCTTCAATTCACGAACGAGCAAAGTACCCAGTATACTCTGATAAAGTGAGGCATCACTTTATTAGAACTTTTAAAACAGGAATATTCAAAACGGCAAATCATTGATTTTATAAAACAAAGTCTTCACAATCTCTCCCAACAAATGAATATATATTGGGAGAAAATGTTACCAGGACTTTGTGGATATGTGGGTTGTAGATTACTTATTGTTCATTTTCTCTGATCAGATGTTGCCTGCACACATGAGACAAATAGTAACGTCAACGTCGCTACTGACGACACATCCTGCAATGGGGTCAGCTCGTACGCATGCGCCTCCTCATACAAACGGGCTGCTGGGAATACGCAACGTACTTGCCAAGTACAGAAAGTGTGGTCAGGATATCCGCTAATCTGTTCAGGTAAGACACCAAGACAATTTTGCTTGCATTGAACTTGCTATACAGGGGGAAAAACATATTTCCAACTCGTATTGAATCATCAACTTTTTCCTTCCAGTTTCAACTTGCAAAATTGATATCCTATTCATCATAGAAGCTTCTTACTACACGAACTCAATTCACTCTTCCCTAATGACGGTTATAGGCGATTTGGTGGGACTAATGGCCATTTCTACCAATGACATACAAGTCGGGGTCATTACGTATGACAATTCTGTGGACGAAAACATCAAATTGAATGCTTACTCATCAGCGACAGCACTGGATGCAGCTATTACCTCAATAACAATACCAAGTGCTTCTTCGTCGATTTACATTGCCACAGCTCTGAGAGTCGGCTTTTATGATTTCGTTAAGTTATCCAATGGAAACAGATTCGACGCCTACAGATATTTTATTCTTATCGCAAAAACTTATTCTTCCAATTATGGTAGAGATGTGGCAAACGCTATGAGACAGAACCCCAGAAATCAAGTCTTTACTATCGGTAAAGTACTAGTGTTACTTTGTTGCAATGTTTTCAAGAATAGCCATTTGATTCTTCTTATCTTGTCAATTAAGGTATTCATTGTATAACGAAAGGAGGTTAATTTAAATCAAAATAAATGTTTGTTGTTAAATAATGAGGAAAGTGAAATAGATCAAAATGATTAGAAACCGATCCGTTTGCACTAGAAACGTTTTTGAAGATTGATCCGGCTCAATGAAAGTAAGGAAAAGCTATTTTAAAATCATTAAATGATTCCCCTATATCATATTACCACCTACATATGGTGTTTATCTCCCTTAACTGATTCAATTGGCGCGATGAAGTTAACGATCAGTTTTTAAATCTAGACAGGCTATTGAAAAATAAGTTGATATTACAGGGCTTTAATCATTCTCGCTTATTAGCGTGTTTTATATCAATTTTCCAACCGTTTTTTTTTTTTTTTTACACTGATTTTGACTACAGATTGCTCCGTTTACCTGATTAAGATATAGGAATAACAGCGGAAGTGATCAGTCGACAGAGGCTGCTTACTCTTACCTCTGCACCTTACCCGACCTCTGGTTCGTCCTACGCTTCATTTTTTATTTTGTATAGGAATTATGAGATTGATCTCTGTTTGTTTACATACCGCCGTAAAATGCCTGAGATATTGCCAAAACGGCGTAAAACCCCAATCAATCAATATGCATTACATTCATTCCATATTTTATAAAGAGAAAGTAAACTTTTTGTGAAGAGTTTTATACGAAAATGTAATTCTCTCTTGAAATATTTTGATAAAACATGGTTTCCTGTAGCTTTCAATGTCAATTTCAAGATGAAATAAATCAAACAGCTATGAAATTTAGAAAATTATTTGTTAAGCCGTTCAAAATGATACCATGATGATTACAAAACCCACATTATGAAAAGGTGAAGATAACGAATATTGATCAATCTGATAATTCCTATACGTAATTCAAAAATTGTCGACTAGTGTAAACACGGACCCCTGGACATAGCAGAGGTGGGATCAAACAAACACGACCCCTGGACATAGCAGAGGTGGGATCAAACAAACACGGATCCCTGGACATACCAGAGGTGGCATCAAACAAAAACGGACCCCTGGACAAACCAGAGGTGGGATCAGGTGCCTAGGAGGAGTAAGCATACTCTGTCGACCGGTCACATCCACCGTGTGTCTTAAATTTTGACCAAGTATAGGGAATAATATGTAGTGAAAATCAATATATACAGAATACATAACAATTGGTAGGAAACATGTCGGACAGTATTCGGTTGATGGTGTTATACGTAGTCAGAATGGCCTAATAATTGGTATGAATCACATCAGACAATACTCATAAATGTAATGAATGAAGTAAGTGTCTTATATGAAATTGAATTTTCAATAAATTGAAATTATTAAAATGTACAATGATAGGACATTATGCTTATCCATAAAGACTAATATCGAAACAACGTATGATTGCATGGAAGAATATGTCATATAATCTGACGGTTTTACATTGATATCACCTGTTACTGACAGCTGATCTTTACACTCTAGGTATAAGTCCATCTTCATCTTTGATCTCGGACCTGAAGTTATCGGCGGGTGATGATGACAGATACTTGCAATTAAGCACTCCGACAGATCTCTATCCACATTTCAACACATTTCTACAGAAAATCGCCACGTGTCCAGCAACAGCACCTGTTCAAAGGACCGTCAGTAAGTTCGTATATATATATATTAGGCTTACAATTTCAAATAAAACCCTATTAAAATCGACAATCTGAACTCACAAATTTCCCGAAAATTTGACTTTAATTTCAGAACAATCAGGTGAGCTTTACTGTTAAAATATCTCCTTCACTTGCATCATCATTTACTGTTCACAACATTTTTAACCAATGAATTATTTTGAACAAGTTTGGTATGTGAAACTTACTGTGTTTAAAAACGTGAGATGCAAACCACATAAAAGTAGCTTGTTAATAGAGTGAATATTCAAGTTTGTTCAAATCATGACAGAAGATCTTTTGTGTTTGTGGCCGAACTGATAGAATAGGTGCAGACCGAAGAAATCTTGTTGATAAAAACATCCAAAAACACTTAGCATAAGAACTCGGCGTACTGACCTTATTACACACACCGACCAACACAAAGAATGAATACCCTACAAAACAGACCGAATAGGTGTAAAACTCCACTGATATCTTAAAATGGAAATAGTTGTTAGAAACTAAGCAGAAGGTCCGTCAAATTCTTTCAGATCCTTTGTTTTACTTTATCCATACATGCAAATACCGCAGATGCGTTTCTGACAAACTTTCTAGCTTGACTCGAGCAGTGGATATCTCTTATAGAATAAATACTTAATCCAAAGCTGTCTACATGAGAAAAAGAAAAATAACAGCATATCATTGTGACCTTGGATATATCGACGATGCTTTATCTATTGATTCACATTCTTTTTTATATGTTTCATACCGATTGATAGGCCGTTCTTGGCACACTGGTTTTGACAGTGACTATGGATTACTTCGTTTATGGGATCAAGGTATAGGGCTCACGGTGGGTGTAAACGGTCGACAGGGGATGCATGCTCATCTTAGGGACCAGATCCCATCTTTGATATATCCAGGGGTCCGTGTTTGCCCCCATTCTCTATTTTGTATTCCTTATTCTCTTAACAAAACTGATTTTCAATTATATTCCGATTCGATATATCGCAGTGAACTCGTTAAAGGACACAACAAAGTCGTCCATATCTGCTTCATATTTGGATATTTTATTGACCGTATTTATTAACGGTAAACTAACAATTCAACTTAATTGAAAAACAGGATGACTTCAGATTTTCAATCTCCAACTTCTCATATCCCACCTCTGGTGCGTCCAGGGGTCCGTGTTTGCCCAACTGTCTATTTCGTACTCCTTATGGGATTTATATGAGATTGATCGCTGTTCGTTATATTCACCTTTTATGTAGATAGCAATATCCTATTGTCATCTGTATACGGTGTTTCTATATCTTAGCTGATTCGTTGTGAAAGCATCTTCTGCGTAGGATTAATTTTCAAATCGAGACAGCCTTCTTGCAGATATGTTGATATTGGACTTTCAGCTGCGGATAACTCCGTTTACCTGATCAGGATATAGGGCTCACGGGGTGTGTGACCGGTTGACATGGGATGCTTACTCCTCCTAGGCATCTGATCCCACCTTTGATGTGTCTAGAGGTCCGTGTTTCCCCAACTATCTATTTTGTATTGCTTGTAGGAGTTATGAGATTGATCACTGTTCGTCAACTTCACCTTTGAGCTACAACCTGGCATTAGGTTGAATGCTGTCTTGCGTGTTTTATACTAATTGTAAGACCGTTCTTTGCATGCTGATTTTGACTACATATTACTGTCTGAATTTCATACCGATTGTTAGGCCGTTGTTGGCACATCGATTTTGACTACGGATGACTCAGTTTATTTAATCAAGATATAGGGCTCACGGCGGGTGTGACCGGTCAACAGGGGATACTTACTCCTACTCCTCGGCACCTGATCCCACCTCTGGTATTTCCAGGGGTCTGTGTTTGCTCAACTCTCTATTTTGTATTGCCTATCGGAGCTGTGAAATTGGTCGCTGTTCGTTATATTCACCTTTCATTACTCTGTCTCTATATTAGTGAAAAATTCTCGAGAGAGACTTTACACAATATAAAACCAACCCAGCGTTTACCTTATCATGATCTACGGTTCACTGTGGGATTTAACAGTCAAAAGGAGATGCTTTCCCTTTCGTGGTACTTGATGCCCTCTCTGGTGTATCCAGGTCTGTGTATGTCCTATTCTTAATTTTGTTTTCCGTATGGGAATTCTGGGATTGATCACTGTTCGCTAACTTCATAGTTTCTTTGAATAAACGTAAAATGCAGATATATAAGATTGGCATGCATGTTAGGAAAACACATCAAACACGGATAACTATTTACTTGGACCTGGCCAGGAGAAATACACGTCGAAAATATTCTCTTAATTCTGTATATTGAAAAAATCACAATATACATATAGGAATTATGAGATTGATCACTGTTCGTTATCTACATCTTTCACTGTCACTTCATGATATAAACTGCGACACAAATTAACACATGTCGCTTACCCGTGTTCAACCAGCGGAAATATCAAAGTAGAATATGTTTTCTGAATTTTTACATACTAGCTGGTTGGGATGCCTATGGTCCGTAGATGTAATGAGGAACTTGATACTATAGGTGGATAGGTGGATACACATCTACATGTAGTGTATTTTTACACACACACACACACAGAGAGAGAGAGAGAGAGAGAGAGAGAGAGAGAGAGAGAGAGAGAGAGAGAGAGAGAATTTTACCATTTTTGGAAAGTAATGTAAGATTTGAACACCTCTAATATAACATTGTTTTCTGTTTTCTTTAGGCTGTAAGCTGGACATAGCGTTTATTGTTGAAAATTACAACCTGCGCTATATAAAGAGATTCGTAGTCGACTTAATGGATGATATACCCGTCTCTTCTAGTGGAGTTAGAGTAGGATTTGTGATATTTGATTCGGGAGCACGAACCGTGTTTGGACTCTCAAATTATACCTCCAATGAAGCTCTGCGAGGGGCTATTGAAGGAATAGTAGAGACAAGTAGTTCGTATCACTATGTGGACAAAGGTTTGATAGAAGCCCGGGACAACGTATTCACAGCCGCAGGAGGTGATAGAACAGACGCCCCAAATTACTATGTTTTTGTCGTGGGACCATTCTACAGGAACACAGATGCAGTAGCTCGAGACGTCAGTAGTAGCGGGAACAATTTCATATTTGCTGTTCGTAAGTACTCTGTATGTGAAATGTGCAACCATTGGACATATACTGTAATTTTCATGCGACAGAAAGTCACAACGTTTCACACTGTTTGCTTGTGTTGCAGATATTGGTTCCTCGTATCACGCGGAGTACCAGGCATCTGTTGATTCCTGTGGCGATTACTCCAAGTACACGAACATCAATTGGTATAATAACTTGGTGACTATCCGAGAGCAAGTTATAGGAAATATCACAACCTGTCACAGCGTGGTGGAAACAACACCAGGTATGTATTTACTAATAGACATAGCTATGTCGCGTGGTGAAGACAACACCGGGTATGCGTTTAGTAATCGACATAGCTAGGTCACGTGGTGGAAACAACACCAGATATGCGTTTACTAATAGACATAGCTATGTTGCGTGGTGAAGAGAACACCAGGTATGCGTTTACTAATAGACATAGCTATGTCGCGTGGTGGAAACAACAGCAGGTATGTATTTACTAATAGGCATAGCTATGTCACAGCGTGGTGGAGACAACACCAGGTATTTATATACTAATATATATAGCTATGTCATGTGGTGGAGACAACACCAGGTATGTGTTTACTAATATATATATAGGTATGTCACAGCGTGGTGGAAACAACAGTCGGTATGTATTTACTAATAGATATAGCTATGTCACAGCGTGGTGGAGACAACACCATGTATGTATTTACTAATAGATATAGCTGTCACGTGATGGCAACAACACAATGTATGTATTAGTTAGTAACCATATTTAGTTTACCTCGACGAAGATTGATTGATTATGGTTTTACGCCGTTTTGCAATATTTCAACCATTTTACGGCGGTTAACTAATTGAATACGTTTGGTTGTGAATGTTTGAGTTTCCCATGACGGTCCCCAGTGAGCCTACTTTTTTTCGAACATCGAAGAGGTGATGAGATTTTGACCATTATTTGTCTGCCTTTCTCTTCATCTACGGTTGTAAACCATTCGCATTTTTATAGTTCTAAATTTCCTCGATACAGCTATAATTTAGTCACGCATATGATGGCATTGCTTCGAATTCTCTAATGACCCAAAACGGTGATCCTTTTCAAACGCTCGTCTTTTGAAGGGCGTATTATGGCATATGCTTTACTATCCGTTTCATAGCTTTTTCGTGTCTCGGCAATATAGTTTACTTTATAAAACTTAAAGTCTATCAAACTTGATCAATTGATGCATCTTAGGGAGGAAGGTATATTCTGATTCAAATTTAGGTCTCTGAGACCTCCATTAGCAATTTTATCGCTATACGTACTCAAATCGAGGACGTATATTTTGCACACGGTCAGGCTTAGAGCCATCAAACGTGGTCAGTGGATACATCTTGGGAGGACCCAAAAGTAGGTCATTGAGGCTTCAATTTAGAATTGAAAATAATAACTTCACAGCTTGTTTCTCCGAGCGCGCAACATCAACATGCATCATGTACACGTTATACTGTGCGTGTATATCAATTGATTTAGCGATGAGTTTTATTTAAACATGGTTTTGCATGTTGATACAATTTGGTCAACATATCTTTTAGAGATTTTTGGCTATGAATTTGGACGAAGATGATATTGATAATATTTTCATAGTTTAAACTAATTTCTCTCAGAGAGATTGATGTATACATATCAAACCTATTTGTTACAGTTGCATGGTTTACCATTGATTTGGAAACTAGCACAGTATTCACTTCCGCCATAAGTTCGATTCTAAGCTGCGACAAAACTGTATCAACAAAAAAGGTGCATGTAGTGACTGTTCTTAAAATTATTTCACCACGTGCTCTTGTGGGATAATTATAAAGTCTGTGATATAGACTTCGCACATTTTGATAATTTCTGGTATTATGCAAGGAGAAATGTAGATATAACTCTTGTGCATTACAAAAGCTTCTATATATGGACATTGTTAAGCTATTGCAGTAAAGAAAGAAGATCCTTGCATTACTAGTTCGGTGACTTAACCACTTAAGTAACCAGACCGGTATACAAAGTAAAGCAATGCTACACGGTATAAGATTTATACCGGAAATAATACAAGACCTTTTCATACCAAGTAGATTAAATATTTTTTAAAACAAGTAACAGAAACTTCGCATATGAGCTTAAAGTGTTTGACTTATCAATATGAGAATAATCGTACAAAACTAGTACATAATTATCATTACCTACCAATCTACTAGATTTATAGCGATTGTATCCATGTGCATAGATGACGCAAGAACAGGCTTTATGGATAATGATGGAAAATCGCCATCTTTTGTACTCGAAATTGGTTAATTGATTCCTTGATAGATGTTTTCCGTCACACTCAAACGTTTTTCGAAATTGGCCGATAATAAATGTCGAATTCGTAAGAGAAAGTGTACACCTTTTCAGAAACACTAGTGAGAAGGATAGTTAAGACACACACATCATGCTATTCCTTTTGCTGAATTTGCGTTTGTAAACATACACCAATGCAGATCTTTTCAGAGCTACTTCACGAAGAAGCATCCAGTTTGGTATAAATAGTTTATAATGTATTTTCTTGTTACCTGGGCTATTGTAGAATGTTTCTACAACGTTTGTGTACTAAAGATCTTTCCTGTGCCTATTAGATTAGATTTTTCTCATCTTCAAATGCATAAGTACCACAAATCGAATTCGACATTCATTTATAGGTGTAGTATGGTGTGAGAGAGGTGCTATTTTATATATTACTTGAGTAGATACTCTATATGTTCCAATTAATTGAATATAAAAAGTACAAGAGGTTTCCTATCATTTATCATTTGATTTTCATTAAGTTCGCCGGTAATACTACTCGTGCAAAAGATCAAAATTAATAATTCATAAGCTTATTAATGATAAATTTCGATACTGTTTGAGTCTACGGTGGACTGCTTCATAATAATGCATTTATCAATTTTGTTTTGTTTTTATTCATGTTGAAATATCATTTCAGGCTGTAAACTCGATATAGCTTTCATAATGGATGACTCGACTTCAGTCAGCAGCACAGAGTTCACAGACATGAAAAGCTTCTTCAAAAGTCTTGTCGCCCGAATAGTTGTAGGAGATACAACGGTAAGAATCGGTGTCGTAACCTTTGGTGACGGAGCAGTTACCGCTTTCCCTCTCAACCAGTACTCTACTTCCGCTGACGTCATTACTGGTATTGAGGGTATCAGCCGAGGAAATTCGGCATATGGTAGGAGTTACCGCTACGTAGACAGAGCCCTGGAATACACACAGAAGAGCTTCTTCACCAAGGCTAACGGAGATCGTACTGACGCTGCTAATTACTACGTCGTACTTACACATGGGTATTCCTACGGATACAAGACCACGGAATTCGGATCAGTGTTACGCTCAATGACCAGCGTAATCAACGATATATTCATAGTTGGTAATTGGTATTAATAAGTAAACTACGATATAAATAATGGGACTAATTTGGTCCCATGTAACAAACACCATATAAAAAATTTGATTAAATAGAACCTAAAAGCTACTTTCGCTTTCAAAAGTTAATTTACTAACTCTAAGAAAGAGAACATTTACAATTTCCATATATAGCTACATGCAGTTAAATTTCCAACAAGAATATTTAAAATCTTTAATTGGTGTAAAACACATATAATTTTACTATTTCCTTCGCTATTTTTTCGAACAACTTCATGAAGTGTACATCATTGAAACATGTGCTCATCTTAACAAAATTGACTAGATTATTTGTTATTTTACATCGGTTGGCAATATTTTGGTCAAAGTTCCGCGATAAAAGTAAAGAAGTGTTTTAAATGGCATATAAGTAATGAGTATGACGATGGACAAAACTGCTTCATTTCTGACGTCAGATCAGAGGAAATGGTGTGGGGTTGGCTGTAAATAATAGACATTTGGTTATACACAGATGAATCACCACCTTCTTGAGAAAACAAACTAGGCAAATGGTTGTACATAGTTGTCAAATTTATCTAAACTAACTCGAATTACGCTACCAATTTTTAGATCAGTAATTGTTACAAAATATTTTACGTAGTAAATGAAAATCCCTAGACAAGCATGTAGCTTATCAGGAGTTTTCTATTCCAGGAGTTGGCATAACGTATTCCACCTACGACGCGGACTACCAGGGGGCAGTCAGTGACGCAAAGAAATACATAGAGAGCAGTAACTTCATAGGACTTCAGTGCATTAACGACATGGTGGTCTCTAACATCACAACGTGCCCATCAGCATCAATTAGTCCCTCCACTCCTGTAAACCCCAGTACGTATATTTCTTTGCATGATTGGGTTTCTGTTTTCTTGGCTTACGAAAGATTAGATATATTGTACCATTTGCGCAACTGTTCTGATGAAATCAAACAAAATGAACTCGTGATTTATATTCTGAAAAGGGAATTTGAAAGATTGATTCCGAACAATATACAGGATTTCCAATAATGTACAGGATCAGAAATATTTGATTATGAATCAGAAAGAAAAGTCTCGTTAATAAAAACTTTATTTGTTTTACAGGTTGTAAGCTAGATATAGTGTTTATTCTGGAGACAAATACATACTCTTCTAATGAGAACTATATATACCTGAAAGACTTTTTCTCCAGACTAGTTCAACAAATCGGTGTATCGTCCGACACAGTCCGAATCGGTGCCATAAGATACAACAGCAAAACATACACAGCCTTCGATCTTCAAACGTACACGACTAGTGATGACGTCAGTGATGCTTTGTTGCAGCTATCAGATTCTACAGACAGTAGATTCCTTATAGACTCCGCACTGTCTTACGCGCAATCGACCTTTTTCACTGCCGCCAACGGAGATCGCGATGACGCAGCTAATTATTACGTGTTTACAATAGATGGAATAAGGAGTGGAGCGGCAAAACAAGGCGAACTGATCGCAGCTAACTGGCCAGACACGGTCTTCGCCATTGGTAAGTATCATGTTTTTACAGTTCGAGATACATGCAAGGTGAAGATAACGAACAGTGAACAATCTCATAACTCTTATAAGCAATAGAAAATAAATAGTTGGGCAAACACTGTGTAAATGTAATTGCAAAACCTCGAC
This sequence comes from Ostrea edulis, assembly GCF_947568905.1. Taxonomy (NCBI): domain Eukaryota; kingdom Metazoa; phylum Mollusca; class Bivalvia; order Ostreida; family Ostreidae; genus Ostrea; species Ostrea edulis. The sequence goes on from NC_079165.1 coordinate 11,625,165, forward strand.
GTCAACCGAATGATTTATATGTTTTCTAAGAGATTTCAATATACATAATTATAAACAGAGTAATGTTAGGGTTTCGCAAATACTGTAATTGTTTTTTTTAAATTGATAATTTGTATTGTTTGTTACTTTTTTCATGAAAGCTTAGAAAAATACCTTGATATGATTTTTAAAAAGAATTTAAAAACTGTCATTATAGCGTACATCATAGAAGAAAAATTACAACAAGAAATGTTACAAGACAGCATAACTCCCCGAAAGCATCATTATCTATATGTTATCCTCTTTGGTTCAGAAGGTTAAAGTTTTTGAAAAATATGTCAATGTTCAAGGTCACTAAGTCAAAGGATTTCTTTTATACGAAATCCCTGGCCATGAGGCATCTGTATGTGAAATATCAAATCCGTATGTACGTAGTTTCAAAAAGAAAAAGTGTAGATAACGAACATTGATCAATCTCATAACTCCTACACAGAATACAAAATTACGAGAAGGGCAAACACCAACCCCTAGACATATCAAAGGTGGAATCAGGTGCTAAGGAGGAGTAAAATATCCCGAATAAAGGAAAGCCGTATCAATTTGGGTAATAATTCTATAGTTTTCAGGTTCAGGATAACCATAGTAGTTTTCTACCCTTATCTTCCAATATCTCAGTGGGGGAGGACTGTGAACATACTGAGATACATCAGTGTTTAACATTCATCAAGTATAATAGATAAATAATTTTTTTCTTTGAAAAGAGGGGCGGTAGAAAGGGGCCACAAGCTACAACTAATGTTGGGAGTTTTTTTGCGAAATTTTGACTTTCAACAAGACAATTGAAACACCATATGCAGGTACTAATAGAACAATGCGACATCAATATGAGAAGTTGACGATGGAGAACTGATGTCATCCCGTTTGTCATAAGGTTGAGTTCTTGGTTTGCCGTGACCATCTATGTTCAATAAAATATCTAAGTACAAAGCAGATTCGGAAAACTCTATATCTTTTATTAGGTCACCTGAGTAAACTCTGATAATCTATTGCAATTGGTTGCCGTCCGTGGTCTTGGGCAGTGCGTTTAAAAATTGAACAATTTTTATTTTTTTGCACATACCGGTATATGAGATATACATTAATATTAATCTTTGCTAGCCAAGGATTTACGATTCGCTCCTCTTCTCTACAAACCCTTGGCAGATTTAGTACGATTTTAGTAGCTTTGAATGGCGCCCTCTAGCGGATGGAGAAAACATCCCCGTTTGGATTACATCATGCTTATCCAATGAAAATGTGTGTTTCAGTCACTGTTTAAAAGTTGTTTAGAAATGATTGCGCTCAGAGACTAACGCAATGTGGTATGCAAATCATTCAAAATATTAATAATAAATTTAACTATCTCTTAATTCCATACCTAGGCACCTGATCCCACCTCTGGTGTGTCCAGTGGTCCATGGTTGCCCAACTCTCTATTTTGTATTACTTATAGGAGTTATGAGATTGATCACTGTTCCTTATCTTCACCTTTCATATACCTGAAGTTAATTTTCATTATTATATGGGTGTATTTTTGTACCACTATGTGACTTGATGTCTCTGACCTGATATTTCAATCACGTAAGCAGTGCTTATTTTTTATCCATTAGGCAAGAGTTCTGTTGTTTATTGTCAAAATTATAGATCAACATACGGAGATGTATACACTATACAAATTCATATAAACACTTGGTGAACATTTGGCAGTCAGATTTATTACCATACACTCTACAATTCGTATTAAATAACGCTAAAAGATGGTGACATTCACCGCACGGTACAGCTATAGATTAGCATATTTTGTTTTACTGTTATCAAGTGATATAGGTCGAAATGCGGTAAAGTGGTTTTCTGTACAGCACATTAAATCTTTTCGGGGGTACCTTCCATATTTAGCAGAGAATTTCTAATGGAGCTACTAACACCGTTCCCCATTTACTTTCTTTTTAAGATATTGACAGCGGATATGCCACAGAATATGAAAACACTGCTGGAGACAGTAGCCGCTACTTCTATGCTGCATCCTACGCAGACCTGTCTTCTATTGAATCGTCACTTTTGGCGGCCATTACCGGTTGTCCGGTCCCCACCACTACTACTACAACTACCACTGACAGATCAGTTACCACCACTGTAGACGCCTCCCTGGAGAATGCCGATGTCTGTAAGTATTGCACCAACCGTTTTTGAAAAAACATATCAATATTTCGTCATTCTCATGCAAAATATATCATTTCGAGTATGTTTTGAAATCATTGATCGATTTTGCATTCTTTCCTTCCTCTTCTAGCTGCCCCATGCCCAAGCAGTTTACTTTATCTGTATCCAGAAGATTTAACTGCAAGCAATGATGGAGAAAAAGGTATTCTTTCATAAAGATAAAAAGGCGTGTTATAATTCGTCTTGCAAAACATTTTACATGTTCGTACAATATATCCATTTCAGAAGTGATTTACCTGATGACAGATTTTGTTTTTGCCGCACCTAGTTGCTCGCGCATTACGTCATGGGAATTTTCCTACTCCAAATCTGGTTGGATAGATTTTATGGTGTGGAGACCTTCAGGGAATAAATATAAACTGGTGGCATACAACACGATATATGTTGATGGTAAGCACATTAAATTTTCTCCATGCATATTTCTATATACATGTAAGTAAAATCTATGGCAAAGATGGTGAAGTGATACATACATTTGTATATTAATGGAGTGTAGCGGAAATGTAGCGGTCGGTATATAGGGAACTTGTACTTCCTCGCTAGTGAGCTAGCTTTTCAAGTGATGTGGTAGAGTCCGTATCTTGGTCCCTTGGATGGATGATCCTTACACGTTACAGTATTATCATGATACATGAATTTATATACAAACTAATACATTGTTTACGATGTATACAGGGGCTAACACAACTGTCTACACTGTAGTGGAGTATGAGAGAATTGCAGTGCTTGAAAACGACGTCATTGGATGGTAAGAAATAAAACAATGAAAACCAAACCTTTCAACTGTTAATGAAGTCTGTAAAAGTCAATTTCTATTTTTATCTTTTTTAACAAAATAAGGATTGAAAATTAACTTATCACTTGCAATTTAATATATATCCATTTAGTTTCATTCCATTCATTTATAAGGCGCTGTGAGGGAGATAATGTTATCACAAATGGAGACTGTTTAGGACCATGCGCAGAGGGATTTAAAGCGTCTGCCGGAAGTATAGAGAAAGGAGATGAGTTCGATTGGGCGAACTTGGGTACTGCAATAACTGGGACAGCCTATGCTATTAAAGCATGCCTTGAAGACAGTGAGAAATAATAAATACTTTTGATTTGCTATTATCCTGCTTGCTTATCTAAGATATTTGTATAGATACGATTCCTTAAATAACAGTTTTATACACCGATTGCGAAGTGAAGAAAGTGCGTTACCCACTTAATCAATTTGATTAGTTTGCCCTCTACAATGTCTGCGAATAATCAAACCACTATTTCATACAACATAAATATTGTCACCTTGATACCAGTGCAAAAAAAATCTGTCATATCACTAATGGTTCAGGACACACACTCTCCTGTAAATAAATATGTATAATTGTATAAAATTTAGCACATGGTACTCAGAGGTCGATTGCCTTTGAAAAAATAACTCCAATACCTGTCTCAATCAGTTAGATGGAAAATGTGAATTGCACTTTAATTTCCTCTTATGGAGGTTCTGCTAAGGCAACAATTTAACTCATACAAAATGAACACAGTTGTAATTAATAGAACTCTTACCCGAAATAAATCAGGGTTCATTTATAACTATTGACATCCGCATATGAGCGAAAAATTCTTGAGAGGGACGTTAAACAAAGCACAATCAATCATTAATGAATATTATGAATAAATATCCTTACAACCAGTTTAGCGGCTGGACATTTGCGCGTTATGAATCATCATGTGAATATAAGTGAAGATTCTCCTCTACATCGCAATTACAAATAAAATTTGTATCTTTGAACCTTTATTTCCAGATACTGTAATAGCATTTTCTAACTCTACGTTCTCGGCAAAGATTCCTGACCACTTAGCTGTGGGTTCCTTTGTACTGGTGCTGGAGGTGACGGGAGTAGACTACACAGAGGAGGTCAATTTCACCGCCTTGCAGCATCCATCCTTTACTGATTCTTTACAATACTTTGCGGTGGACCAGATAGGTACCTATATAATTAGGCAAATTCATTAAATAATAGTTCAAACTCAAGATAACCGACAAAGAGTTGTTTTTCTTTCTACAAGAGATCCTTATAAAACGCATTCCAATTTTTAATTTGTTTTGCCTCAAAATTATATAGGCCTACTACGTTTTCTTTCAGGTCAAATAGTGATTGCGAAAAAGTTAATGAAAGCTAAAATCAACAAGGAGTTTGCTATACTTGTGGAAGCAAAGGATTCCTGTGAGCACAGTGCGACTGCAACAGTCTCCATAGAAACACAAAACATGGTAACATCGATAATTTATAAATTTTATGGTTTTGCGTGTCATTTCATTTTTCCCAAATATAACATATTGTAGTTAAAATGACATGAAGAAATTTTGATTCTTAAGTGAAGGGATTTCACATCTGTTCAACATGTAGACTACTTCCCCTTCCAATGAAAGTTGATTGATGAAATGTGTTTCAAAGTAGATTCAGTAGTTGTGCACTTGTATTTCTGGAATGTCATCTATAAGGGCTAGGTTTAAAATGCTGATGTCTTTATAAAGCCCTTAATGGACTTTTTTAGCCTATTTTAGCTTACCTTAATCAAAGGGTCAAGTGATCTCTCCTGATAAATGTTTAACCGTTCTCTGTCGACGGCATCCTTGTCGTTGTAAACTTTTCACAACTTCTCCACAACCATTCAATCAATTTAATTCAAAGTTGGCACTGAGTATCCTTGGGTAAAAGGTATTCAATTGGTCATATCCCCTATCAAGAGGAGATCATTAAGAAAAGGCAAAATATGATGGGGTCATAATTTTTTAAAAGAACCACTGGGCTAGAAAAGAGATCTTAAGTGGAAGATTCTTGACATAATGCAGTTTTCAAACCATGGCCGCCAGGGGTAGGTTGAGGCTAAAAGAGGGAATTTACCTTTTACGTGGGAATAAATGTTCAAAATCTTTTTATAATCTTCTTTTCAAGAAAGCAGTACCGGACATATTGATAAGCAGCTACAGTAAGTTAGTTCTACAGCGTCCGTCCGTCTTTCTGTCTGTCTTTAAAGTTTTCATATCTTTTATTAGGTCACCTGAATCATTCAGGTGACCTATTGCTATCTGTTTTTGTCCGTCGTCGTTCGTCGTGCGTTAACATTTGAACATTTTCAGCTTCTTCTCTGAAACCCCTGAACCAATTTCAACCAATTTTGGCATATAGCATCTGTGGGTGGAGGGGAACAAAAATTGAAATTCGTGGTCCCTGCCCCCTGGGGCCTGAGGGATGGGGCAAAACCATCAAAATGAGTGTAATTTTAAAAAATCTTCTTTACTCCTGGACATCAAGAAGCCAAACTGTGGGCATAATTATAATAAGCGTTGAGCCCTCTACCAACATTGTGAAATTCATGGCCCCTAGGGCAGGGGTTCTTCTGTTAGAGTGGGGCTCTATTGGTCATATAGTGAAAATGTAGAAATTCTTTGAAAATCTTCTTCTCTGTCTCTGGGTATTAAGTAGACAAACTAATAGCATGGTAATGATGAGCAAGGATGCCTCTTTAAAAATTGTGAAATTCATGGCCCCTGGATCAGGGGTTCTGGTGTGTTAGGGTGGGGCTCTATTGGTCATATAGTGAAAATGTAGAAATTCTTTGAAAATCTTCTTCTCTGTCTCTGGGTATTAAGTAGACAAACTAATAGCATGGTAATGATGAGCAAGGATGCCTCTTTAAAAATTGTGAAATTCATGGCCCCTGGATCAGGGGTTCTGGTGCTAGGGTGGGGCTCTATAAGTCATATAGTGAAAATGCATTATTTCTTTGAAAATCTTCTTCTCTGTCCTTGGGTATTAAGTAGACAGACCAATAGCATGGTTATGATGAGCAAGGATGCCTCTTTCAAAATTGTGAAATTCATGGCCCCTGGGTCAGGGGTTCTGGTATTAGGGTGGGGCCCTATTGATCATATGTGAAAATGCATTTTATTTCTTTGAAAATCTTCTCCTCTGCTGCTGGGTATTAAGTAGACAAACTAATAGTATGATAATGATGATCAAGGATGCTTCTTTCAAAACTGAAATTTATGGCCCCTGGGTCAGGGGTTCTGGTGCAAAGGCGGGGCTGATTGATTATATAGTGAAAATGCAATATTTCTTTGAAAATCTTCTGTTTTTGTCCGTCGTCGTTCGTCGTGCGGTAACATTTGAACATTTTCAGCTTCTTCTCTGAAACCCCTGAACCAATTTCAACCAATTTTGGCATATAGCATCTGTGGGTGGAGGGGAACAAAAATTGTAAAAAAAAAAAAAAAAAAAAAAATTCGTGGTGCCTGCCCCCCTGGGGCCTGAGGGGTGGGGCAAAAACCATCAAAATGAGTGTAATTTTAAAAAATCTTCTTCTTTACTCCTGGACATCAAGAAGCCAAACTGTGGGCATAATTATAATGAGCGTTGAGCACTCTACCAAAATTGTGAAATTCATGGCCCCTAGGGCAGGGGTTCTTGTGTTAGGGTGGGGCTCTATTGGTCATATAGTGAAAATGTAGAAATTCTTTGAAAATCTTCTTATATTGGTTTTATCTAAGGAGTAAATAACCCTTTTCTTTATGACGTCTCAGACCTAGGTTTTTTAAAAAGGATTATTGATTGAACATAAAAATGACACATGTACTTCATGACTACATAGCTATTCAATGTTTCTTCCATCCAAAAGTAAAATTCTTATATTTAAACACAAACCTAATTCAAACATTGGAAGGTTGTTACATGATACTCAGGTGACCTATAAGGCCCCTGTGCCTCTTGTTTGTGTTAAGAACCACAAGGCTAATTTAAACCAAACTTGCCATAAATCATCATTGGGTAAATGGAATTTAATATCATTCAAATGAAAGTCTCGCTCTTTTCAAAGGGGGAGACAATTAAGAAATATTGAAAAAAGGTGTCTTTTTAAACAATCTTCGGAACAACCTTTGGGGAGACAAGAAAGTTTCTTTAATATGTGAAGATTTAAGATTGTTCAAATCATGCCCCCTCGTTTGCATGATCAGTGATTATTGATATGCAAACATTCTAAGTTAAACCCGACGGTAGAGTGGGATAACAATAGAGGAACAAAGTGTAATATTTTTATTGTTAAGAGCATGTTAAATTCTGATGACAAATAATTTGGTCGTTTCAGCCTCCTGAAATACTAGACCTGCCGAATTCCATATCTATATCCGAAGAAACGGAAGCAGATAAGATGTTGTACTCCACGAATGTTGAAGATCCCACAGGTGACGATGTCTGCTGCACGCTAGAAAGTGTGTCCCCCCAGACGCTTAATTTTAACCTTACCGGAAGCGGGAGCGGATCCCGTGCCATCTATTCTATTGTATCTGGTTCAAAGCCAGCGTTTTCCTACAAAGACTTTAACTCCTACATTGTGAAAGTCTGTTGTGATGACACGGAGGACAAATCTACAGGAGTGTTAATTGTTAATATCAAGAAACCAGACAAAGCTACAACATATGAACCACCGGGTAAGAACTGCGAATTTTATGACAACGATCTAGCCAGGAAATGTTATTTTTAATTTACGAATATGGGCAAACCTTTTAATATAAATCTAAATGTTTCAGAATTTTTTTTTTAACTCATGTGAGTGTAACGCTGCAAGTGAACAAGTTAACACACCTAACGTCTGTCTGTAATTTTTTTATCGTAACTGAATGGACGCGCATGCAAATTGCCCATTGGTGAGGATTCACCATTAAGGACTCAGTTTCACACTAACGCGTGGCGGGTAAAATTAAGTTTGTGACGGTTAAATCAGCATTAATTGTCGCAAATAACAAATGAGAAGATAGTTATTCCCTAAACACATGTACCAGGTGCATGGATGTTACTTTCAATGAGGTTTCCGGGGGTAAATCTTGAATATGATGAAGACTAGAGTAAACTAAACTTGTAGCCCATACAATGATGTATGGATCTTTCATGAGGAAACTATGCTTATTTTGACAATCTAAACTTTACTTGCCGTATGGGATCAACTATTTTGTTTAAGGGAAGTGAACATGAAAAAAATATTTGTTGCATGATAAACTTAAAACACCGCCTGAAACTAAATAGTGGCCTGAAACTAATTTGCTTCTTTCTATTACAAGATTTGATCAATTAAACACTCTAAGTGAAAGGTTTATGGAAGTATCCATTATTTCCCAGCATGCACCTTTGCTCTGACATAGATGAGACACATTGTTGGTGGTGACTGGGTCACTCAGTGTTACAGCAGAAGATTATGGATTCATACTAGAATTGATGGATAAGGTTTTGGTGCAAAAAGCATTAAAATCATGTCTAATAGCTATCCATCAAAAAATGAAGAAAAAACTCCTACAAAATATCACCAGTTCCTCCAACTTCTGAACGTACTCAGAAGCACTGTATATTTCAAGATTCAAAATCAATTGATTTTATTAGATTACAAAATTTAGAAATTCATTTCAAAATTAAGGATTATCTCCCTCATGCATAGCTCTTATCCTTGGACGAATTTGGCTCCACTTTTTTGGCACGCTGTTTTTGGCTATATTTAGCTCTAAAACTTCATAGTTATTTCGGATTTCAAACATTTCGGTTGAGCATCACTGAAGAGACATTATTTGTCGAAATGCTCATCTGGTGCATCAAAATTGGTACCGTATAAGTTTTACATTGTAAACTATTTTGAGATAATTAAAGTGAATGTGTCATATAAATGTACTGCAATATTGTCATGGAATTTATATATTGATAATAATTGATGTACATGGACAACAGATAAATTTTGGAGATGCATTAAATTTACAATCATATCATTTGCTTACACAAGAAGATACTTATTCAGAGTCTGAGGTTTCACGAAATCCTTCATGATACGCAACTTCCGAGATAGCAGCTCTTCTGTGATAGAGGTACGTTCAATGTTCTGTTGAACACTTCGGTGGGTAGAAGATGTATACACATTATAGACTACTATGTAAGTACGGATAAAAGTAATGAGAGTGTAAATTTTGTTTATATCAGCCGTTAGTATAGATTAAACTGACCATATCAAGAACAATATTTGTTTGAATTAGGCCATTAAATAAAATATGAAATTATAATTTTATTCCCTGCTCTGCATGGGGGATATTTTAATCAAAGCAAAAAGGGTGATAATCGATTTTATTTTAGAGTTATTTCATTATTAAATACTAATAAACCTACTTGTATTGTGTGACGTTTCAGTGTGGGTGGTTGCATGATGTCTGATAATCGGCCTTTAGGCAATATATGAAAGCAGCGATAACATTTGTACCCACCGCGTGTGGACGATGGTATGTTTTGCGTCTCACTGTGCGTAAGAGTTCCACAAAGGGAAAGAAGTATTGGGCAACTTGGAAATTGCGTATTAAAGTGTTTATTAGGAAATGCTCTTTTAATTTTTGTCATAACAAATGAGGGTACAACTACTCTGATTTTCCCCAAAGAGGCTGACCTCGTCTGACTCAGTTTGGTAAACTGTTTGTAGACCATAAATCTTGATTGCATGTCTGCAACAGAATTGTTACTGTATTATATGACACGTGTCTAATTGGAAATGTTAACATACAAATGGCATGTTATGTTTTAATTTTAATACATGTGAATACAGAAGGCATTTTTCATTCTTGTGTTTTTCTTACTTGTTTATAAGTCCTGTGGGTCTCTTCCTCTCTGGATACATAAATGTAAGCTGTATCAATTATAACAAGATTTGATTTACACACAGTGTCACTACATGAGTGTAGAGAACTGCACTTTATGCTTATATCTCTGTAATCTGACGCAAAATGTTCAAACTCATGACAACAAAGATACCCCCGGGCCTTGAATGTACAAAAGTAAACTTTTCTCAAGCACACCAATCAAGGAAAACATCTTCTCTCATTAAAATGAACTCTTGGTGAGGAAGAATCATTTGAGAAATAATTTCTTCCTCTGTAACATTAGGTTCAAACTGATATCCCACATTTAATTCGCTTTCTGCTGATGAAATTAAACACTGATTCTGTACACGTACAATCATGAATGTACCAAACATATAATGTGTCCTTCTGACGTCAGTATCAGTACTGCCCTCTAGTGGATGCTAAGAGATAACTCAGCAGAAGGTAATGATTTCAATATTACAACTCCAAGGATTGAAAATATTCCTTAATCTTTATGAAGCATCTCTCTCCCAACTGAAGAGAGCTACATCTGAATGATTTGAAGAATTCGTTATACCCCCACCTCTGCTGTGTCCAGAGACCCATGTTTGTCCATCTCTCTATTTTGTATTGCTTATAGGAGTTATGAGATTGATCACTGTTCGTTATCGTCATTGATGTACACCCTTTGTCATATTTTCATGCATAGAAAATTATCAAATTAAATGAATACTTCAACAAACCAGACAAATTTTTGAAGCAGAAAGATTTCACATATGCCTACATGTTGGGTGTTGTTTTTTTTGTATTCTTCAAAATCAAGTAATCTACAAATTTTCTTTTTTCAGGTTGGTTTGCTTTGTCAGTAGGGGTATCCTGCATTCCAATCTTTCTCATGGCGATTATGTCATGTGTGGTGCTGATACAAACATTATTTGCTCTGGAGTGACACGTGTCGGTGAATATGCAATACATCGTTGGAAAGAGACTGTCAAAACAAGTTACATTGTACCTTTAATAAACCTCCAGATTGATCATTTCATATGTTAAAGGCAATCCATAATCATAATATTTTACTTGTTCTGCATCAAGTTTGTTAATCTGGGGTATCATATTTTATACATATATTGTATCATATCAAATATAAGAACAACACAAATGGGGTTTTTTTTTCGAGTTGTTAGTAACAAAGATATACTATAATTTAATAAAATAAAAACTTTGAGACTATAAATGATTATGTTCTAAGTTTAATATCATAGGTTATTGTATTGAAAACCTTGGTATTGTAATCTAGCGGGTGTGATCGGTCCACAAGGGATGCTTACTCCTCCTAGGCACATGATCCTTCTTCTGGTATATTCAGGGGGCCGTGTTTTTCCTACTCTTTATTTTGTATTCTTTATAGGAGTTATGAGATTGATCACTGTTCATTTTATCTTCACTTTTCACTATGCAGTACCAAATATGACATTTTGGTGTATTATAGAACAAAGCATTCCTATGTGGGTAAACTACAGTTCATTGTACTTTCCATACGCCTGCACACAGCCAATCACATCGCCTAGGTTCGAATATACTATCAAAGAGTAAATATATAGAACTCAAAATGTAGGGTACCCAAGTTCGTCGATTAAAAAATATAAACAAAATGATGTATTCTAATATATTTATACGCAATCAATCAACATTACTACCAAAGGTCATCCCGAAATTTTGTATACTTTCAGAGATATGCAGACATCAGTTTTTAAAAAATGTCTATTTTTTACTCGAAATTTACCTGGGCCCTGGCACTGCACCACTAAACAGAATGTCTTTGAATTGCAACAACTAATTACATAGAACATGCAAGATAACATATAATTTATTACCCAAATTCCTTAATAGTTCGAAGTGACTGAAAATCGCGAATTCCTATGGCATTATATGTATTTCATCGCATACATTTCTGCAAGTTTGTCTTGGTTTGGGGAATGTTTTCAATTTTGCTCCATTAAGTTTGTCTAGATACCTACTGTCTGATTTACAAGATATTCATCCATTCTTCTAACAAAAAAGATCTGTACATGATGTATTGTTATACTTTCACAGTCTTCAACTAATACCGGGAGCCTGGTGCCCGGGACCTGGTATAATTGCAGGTGGGCATGTGGAAATTGCATACTTACAAGCCCGAAGGGCATTTAAATTCTAAAGATTAAACCTCCTTATTTTTTTATAACAATGTACTTTTGCTTTTGATTCGAATGATCAATTTATTCATCAGATGTTTCACTTTCATTCGTGAATAACTTACATGTAGCATATTAAATTAAATATCATCTATAGTATTAGATATACTTAAGTGTTGGTTTATTTTATTCTTTCAAAGTGAAGCATAACATTTTCACGACATATTGTTCTACCATGATTTCCAAGAAACTCTTTTGTATTTGAGTCCAAAAAAAAAGTGTACAGATTGGAGAAAAAAATTGTGACAATAGATACCCTCGGAAAAGTGGATTTCCTTGGCATTAAAAGGCAAATAAGAATGAAATTACTTAATAAAATTCTGGGCATATAAATATCTGTTCAGGCTAGTGGAATTAATGGATATAATGTACCTGCCCGAAGAGCATGCCCTCAAAAAAAGATCTGGCAAAGACTGCTCTCAAATAAAATACCCGAATCTGACTGGCCGAAGAATGGTTGAAGAAACATAATGTTGACCTGTAGGAATAAAACTCACACCCTCCAGGATGATAGTACTTATCAACGGGAAACAATAATTGACAACGAATGATATCATAAAGAATTATCACATGCGTCAAATTCATGCGCGTACGGTTCGACTTAGATTTTGTAAATCGTTTCAGCGTTTAAAATAGATGCGATCTGCGGTGCGTTACACCGACGCTTTGAATGAAATTGATTGATCAAAAGAAATAAAGCGTAAATCAGCAGCTTGGCAGGTGTACAAGTAGTGTGTAAGTGTAACTGGGCCATATTTGAAAATATGTTTGTTTCCCCTCTCCCGACCCTAAGTTTCTAAGGAGGGTCAGTAGGTAGGTAAAAAGGTTTTTTTAGCCAGTAGAATTTTATTTAGTATGAAATGCTCATGACCATTAACAAAGTCCGATACCAAAACGTCATAAAGCACATCATTCCACGTTTCCTCGTCAAACACATAAAGTCGGTTCCTTAATCAAGTACTTTTCACGTTTATCATTTAGGGGAAGGTGTTGATATTTCGGACAGTAATCAATGTATTTCGGAAATTCTCATTATCTAACCATTGAACATAGACATATTGTACATGAATGATGTTTTTCTGCTATCTATGCCACCCAGTTATTAAATTCCGCTGCTGCCTTTTATTTTGTGGTTCACTGAATTTTATGCATTTGTTTTTGCGCATTATGTTAACTCATATGTGGTAGTGATTTTGATTTTGTTTATAATTTTTTTTAATCATATTGGAAGCTGAAAGACATTCAGAACAAGGTAATTCAATTCTTATCAAAACTTATATACTGAGTATATCTAATTAAAGTCACTTAAAACTGTCTATGTCCTGCACATGTCTTTTTGCGTGTTATGTGTTCCTGTCCCGGGGGTCTACGTCCCACCTGGGTATCATAAAGATATTTTTTCCGGGGGTGGGCCGTCATCATTCATCATAACTATTGTCAAGGAACATGAGATTATTTGTTGTTTTTCGCTTCCTATAAATAATGAGTATCATTACATCAGGTCCTGTAATTCATTAAACAAAACCATAATGCTTAAACACACTACGGAATAAAGGCAACGTTTCATGTTTATATTAAGAACACTAGCACGTAAGTCTGTACATATCTAAATGACCTAAATCATATAGTTGAAAGAAATAACAAAGAAGTCTGACAAAAAATACATGGCTAAGTATTTAAATTACAATTCTCAGATTGGTGACTGATAACAAAATAATATTAAGCTTCTTATACAGCGGTGTCGCCGCCATCAATTTCTTCTCTCACTATAAGTGTTGGACATCACACTCTCGTTCTTTCTTTGAATTTGGTCTAAATCAACATGATGCATATATTACTGGACTGACGAATTTCATAAATTAGCTCGATCTTGACAGGTAGTTGAATGGAATGGCATCGAATTATTGTTTTCACTGGTGTCAGACAACAGTTTCTTCGCAAAATGTTCGAAATGCTTGAGGGTTTTTTATAATGGATAATTCGGAGTCAATCACAAGATTTCTATGTTGCATTTGTCAGGGCTGAGAAAAGATAACAGTTTTTATGGTTTGACAGCTATAACCTGCGATATAAATATGATTAACGTACAATGATTTCTTTTTTTTCATTTCAAATATTTGATAGAACAAATATGATGAAAAGTATATTTAATAATTTGATCTTCTATCTATTACACCAACATTGGCCGTGTCACATACAGTTCGCGTGCACTAGAAGCAGTATTCAGTAGGGTTTTAATTAACATGTCTATCACTCTATCAAAGTTTTTAATAAGACATTACATACATTGTTTTTTTATAAAAGGAGCGGAGGCATCGTCCCGATACAGATATCAGATTTTAAATGTGTTACCGTGTCCTTTAAGTTGGTGGTTGCTCCCAATGTATTGATCTCAGTGTTATATTTTTGACCATGTCATGAATTTGGTGTACGGAACAATAACATGTGAAATTGGAAATATGCATTTTTCTTCAATATTTTTCGTCATTTTATATTTAATTCAAAGAGCGGGTAAGTACAATTTTTAACTTTTATATAATTTTATAAAGTTGTGAAATAAAGATTATTAATGAAAATGTATTACTGAAATAAGCATACATTGATTTCACCCACAATACACATTAAAAATGATATGTGATGTTTGCTTTAAAGTAAAACATTACATGAAATAGGCGGAGATAACGGACAGTGAACAATCTCATCAATCCAATAAAGAATAAACATTTATTTGTATCGTAATCTAAACAGACAATTTCAGTTATCTTATTTGCACATTATTAGTCAACCTCAGTGTAGTCTGGATATTTTATTGTAATCCTTTTCCGTTCTATGATCGAACTTTTATGATATAAACTTCATGTAGCAATGTAATAATGAACGATCAATGAGTAGCAAATTACTATATACGTCGCCCTTAATTACCCATCAAAATATCTCTTTTAATTTAATTTTGATCAGGCACGAACGTACGGCATTACTACATAAGCTTACGATGGATGTAAAAAAAAAAATTAAAAAAAAAAAATCGATTCGGTGCATGATTTGATTTTGACAATTGATGGAACGACGAAAAGAACACGTGACCATGTAAAGGATGGTTAAGGCATGTTCAGCTGTTTCGGCTAAGTTAAATGACACTTTCCTGTTCCATTTGGTGGTCAGCTTTCTATGAGTTCAGCTGGAGGAAACGGAGACGGAGTTGGAATACCAAATGTATAAGGTCTGAGTCTCAAAGACAACATCTTTAGTCCTCTAAATGATTGTTTGCTCGCTTAGCCTTAAAGCCCCTTTCACACATTCACGGATCTGGAGCCAGATGCCAAATTCTAGTCATCCGGGGTGATCCGACGTCTTTGGGTTCTGTGACGTCGTAATGCCGGTGTCAACAGGTCTTATCACGATGCAGACAAGGAAAACGCCGGTTTCGCTACAGATAACCACGGTAGCTACCCGTATGACCATGGGGAAAATCCCGGTCGGTGCCGGCATGATCACGAAGCGTACGGAATATCACGGTTTCTGCCGGTCAATCCACGGCCGTTTCACGGAGATATACGGATTATCACGGTCTTTCTTCCCTGCGTTTATCGTATCTGTCCGTGTAGTTACCTGGAACAATCCGTGTACAGACCGTAGACATCCGTGTTCTTCAGCAGAAAAGTTTTGTACACGGATGACCCCGGACTTTACACGGTTACTTCGGTTGATACACGGACCTCTCGGTTGATACACGGACCTCTCGGTTGATACACTGTGGTACACGCTACCTGCACGGATCAATACGGAGAATTATCTTCCGGGACGATCCAGGGTTTGGCTTGGTCATGCCGGATTGTCCCGGACGACGCCGAATACATACACGGTTTGTACACTGTGATGGTGGATTGTCGCGGACCATCACGGATTGACAATCCGAGATAATCCGGCGTCTCATCCGTGAATGTGTGAAAGGGGCTTTAAGTATTTGATCCCACCCCCTGAGATGTCCTAAGGTCCGTGTTTGCCCAACTCTTTATCTTGCATTGCTTATAGGAGTTATGAAATTGATCACTGTTCATTATCTTCACCTTTATGGAGTTATGAGACTGATCACTGTTCGTTATCTTCACCTTAATGGAGTAATGAGACTGATCACTGTTCGTTATCTTCACCTTTATGGAGTTATGAGACTGATCACTGTTCGTTATCTTCACCTTTCATTAGTAACAACTGAAACAATATCTTTATCAAGTATAGGGCATTTTATATCCAACTTATTCAAAAATATAATGAATGCTACTGATCCAACTGCTTTTGTTATTATCATATAATACATTAGAAAAAGGAGATATAGTTTGGAAAACCAATCGCATAAGTTCCTAATCGTGGAATTATCACCTTCTCCAAAATGACAATTCCACTACCTAGCCTTTACTCTTCTTATAGGATTGATGAGATTGATGACTTTGTGTTATCTTCACTTGTTCATCAAACTCTTGGTCAATGTCTATTTCAGATTGTTATTCCATGTCACAGGGACAGTCGTACTACAGGTCGTGTCCCTCTGGTAATTATCTGGACATCACGTATGGGCGGTACTACTGCTTCTATACTGGTAATACTGTCACCAGCCGGATGGACAGTCAGTGTGGGTACGGTTCTTCCTGTACTATATATGCCACGAACAGCTGGCTAGGGGGCAACCCATGTTACGGAATAACAAAAACACTGCTATGGACCGACACATGCGTGTGTAAGTATACATGTCTTTATAGATTGGTCGGTTTATTTGTTTTACTTCTTGTCGAGAAATCTTCACCAGCTGCAGGTGAAGTACCACAAATTTAGATCAGAGGGCCTTGCAGTGAGGACCCTCGAATGGGACATAGAACAACACAAAACAATTAATTAAAACTTTTAAGTTTTTCATTTAAATCTCATAAAGTTTGAGGAATTCAATTCCAATTCACAAAACGGTCTCTTACAATTCCTTTTGATAATCGTGGAATAAATTATATAAAAATCCTAAAAAAAAAAAAAAAAAAAAAAAAAAATATTCACCCAAGAAAAATAATATTCCCCTCGGGGAATATGATTTTTCTTGGGTGAATAAATCTTCTTATTATATAGCTAATAAATAGTCAACTATAAAATCTGCGTAAAAGCTAGAGAATGTTAGCGTTCAATATCCTGAGAATTTATTGAACGCTAACTTTGCATTGCGTAAATTGTATGCGCCCGAAACATTCCGAGTATGAGCGTTCAATATTGACGTTACCGTCACGACGTAAACAAACCAAAATGGCAGACGACGGTCCTCCGAATCTGACAGAGCTGGTATTTGATATTTACTGAAGCAAAATGTTTTACTGTACTTAAATTATGATGTCCCCATTCACAAAATCAGTTTGCCTCATGCATTAATGACGGGTTAAATATTGAACAGTTAAGAAATGCATGCTGTTATTGCACACTGCCAATATTGAAATCTCGTCTATTTTGGGGTATTTTGAGTGAAAAGGGATATAATTTAACGCCTAAATACTTTAGCTATATAATAAAAGGGTTATTGAACTTATATTGGTGAATATCGGCACTCGTTGGCTGTCAAAATGCACTCGCAAGCTCGTGCATTTTCACAGCCAACTCGTGCCAATATTCACCAATATAAGTTCCATAACCCTATAATATCTCCCTCACTATCATGCAATAAATGTATATTATTAACTTTTCAATTGTGCCACATTTCCAAAATAACAAGCATAAGATTCGTATAGTTTGTCAATTCTTTAAATATGTTTAATCATCTCTCTCTCTCTCTCTCTCTCTCTCTCTCTCTCTCTGTATATATATATATATATATAAAGCACTAAATAATCACAACTAGGTACTGAAATTGTTCGCCCCAGCCCGTTGTCGAACCAGCGACGTACGGCACCCACCGTCTAGCAAGATTGTCAAACCAATGCGTAAGTCCACTCGGCCACAACGACTTCCCTAAAAAAGGAAGCTTTGTTATGTTCCTAAAGCGCTACTTATACACACTGATGCAATCCCACACAGTCGCTGTGTCATTCAGTGTTTAAGATATTTTATAAGGAGAGTGGATCTCTCGATGCAATTGTATAGAATATTTAATATAAAGCACAAACAAACAATTATAACACCCAACCTTACGTTTACCCCTAGGATCTAAACGATACATGTGAAAATCAATTAATTAATATATAAAGCACTAAATAATCACAACTAGGTACTGAAAATTTTCGCCCCAGCCCGGGGTCGAACCAGCGACGTACGGCACCCACCGCCTAGTAAGATTGTCAAACCAGTGCGTAAGTCCACTCGGCCACAACGACTTCCGTATTTAGTGTTTTATATATTAATTAATTGATTTTCACATGCATCGTTTAGATCCTAGGGGTAAACGTAAGGTTGGGTGTTATAATTGTTTGTTTGTGCTTTATATATATATATATATATATATATATATATACATATGTATGTATTTATCTATGTATGTATGTATAAATGTATTCATTTCTATACAGATTCTCTTAGTATTGTTGACGATTATTCTATAATAGGAATTGAAAAACATTACAACGATGACATTTATCGTCGCTTTAGAGAAAATTTACAGAAGAAAAAATCGAATACACATGTACTTGTGTACCATTCGGAATTAACAAAATGGAACATTTTTGTCTTTAACAATTAATGTGTTGTATACAAAGAACGTGTTTTGATAACTGATTTTAACAATTTCAAAAATGTATATATTGATGTATTCACGATAAACTACTTACTGTAATATTTTTTGTTTGTATTCACTTAGGCCAGATGTTAACCACTTTGTGAACAAACATTTCTAAAAATTTGCTACATTACTTACCAAATATTTAGTGTTACGCATAGTCATATTTTATGATGTGTTCACCACGAGGCCGAGTGAGTATTGTTCATTTTATCATTAGACTCTTACCTTTTTCAAATGTTTTTCGCGCAATATCAATTTTGACGTTACTTTTCAATAGTATAATACTCACTTTGACGTCATAGTACTTCTGTGTATGTAGTCTTGCGTTACGTTGCTATGCCAGATAAACACGACCGAAGAAGATCGGTAACACGGTCGAAATATTTCTAGAAAATGTTTAGTTTGTTTTTTTTAAATTTCACTCCGAAAAAAGATACTTTTATATCATATACCAAGTAGTGTATCAGCCCTGATACACCCGTCTTGGCTAGGGTGAAACAGCTGCTAGGAGCTAGGGCTTTATCGCCCTAAGGGCCAGGGTGTCTCTGTCTCGGACCGTTGTCTAGGGGCTGTCTCGCCCTCAAATTTCAAATATTTCAAATATTTCTTCTTTAATCATTTGATATCTAACAAAAGTACATGGAAAAATGATATTACACACGAAAAATTGTCTAATATAATACTTTTTTCCACGACAAATTAAAGCAGAAAAAATTAAATAAAAACGTATACGTAAAACAGCACCAAACTGTAGCGAATATCTAAGCAAAGGGAGGTAACCCAAGTAACACTTGTTTATTTAGAACAATAACACGTTTCAACAATCAACAATAGAAAATAGTAGAACAATTATGGACCGAAGCATTTTCAAAATTTCCCGGTCCCGATGGAGATTAAAATATGAATTACGGCAATTTTGATTGAGAAAACCGCTTTAAAGCGATTTCGTAGAGCGAAACCCCCGAATTCCTACGAAGAGAAACAAGAACACTTCAAGAAAGACAGACGGACACATGAAAGTCTTATACGACTGGCTTGTTAATATTTACGACGAAAACAGAAAAATCATGAGATTAATTTGAAACTTCACAAAAACAGAGAAAGATCCCTATGATTTTGGGGTCCAAAGTTAAGGTTATTTTGGGACTTCATAGAAGAAGTTTGTATACACACTACAGACCATGGGCGCGTTTTACAAAAGAACTTACGACTTACGACCAATTTTACATACTGGAATTTTCCAGTTTATTGTTAGATCATGCACTCCAAATGCAAAATATTTTTTTTTAAATTGTTGAAAATTAAGCCTCAGAAAAGTTTTACTTTATTCATTTAAAGTAATAACTGTGTAATAGAATTTAAGACTTACGACTTTGTCGTAAGTTGTTTTGTAAAACGGGCCCCATGTCTTTACCTTCAAATTAGAATGACTTCATATTTCACATGTAGCTTTGTTATCATGAAAGGAAAAACTCTAGTGATTTGGGGTCAAAGGTCAAGGTCACTAGTACTTTATAGAAAAACATTGTAGACATTCGTTGCAAGGGAATATGTCCCGCTTCTGTCCGACTAGTTTGTGCATATAGAACTATCATTCTTGTCTTCAAAGTTTTACAAGGTGTAGCTCCCGATTATGTAAATGTTTTCAGTATGTTCTCGAAATTAGCAGTAGATCTACCACATTAAGTCAAAGTAACTCATTATATACCAAGAAGGCAAATACACAATTTACGGTACACAGTTATGAAAGAATATGCCAGAATTTTACTCAACATGGGAAACTACTACATCCGCATATCTTGGGCATTTTTTTTTACCCTGGTGCCAAAGTTTAGCGAGAAGAGACTAATTAGGGTTGGAGATCTATACTCAAACAATCTCCGTTTTTGCAGTGAAATTAAAAGCATTGATTTGTTTTTGTTTTCAGTTTTATGTACAAATAAGTGGATAGCTTTAATATGTACATAGCATGCCTTCACATACTAATTTATACTGTATCTGTATTGTGCTGCTCTCTGTATATAAGTTTTCAGGACTCCAGTGTGAACTAGTTCTGAAACTAATTCTGCTATCCTATATAAATAAAGGACATTATTATTATTAAGGTCTTCCGTAACAACGGAAGACCTTCTACTGATTGTGCTGGTTAAGATTTTTCTTATTATTCTTTTTTTTTTTTTTTTTTTCCTAGACGCTAACTTTGAAGCTTCATATCTCGCTCATTTCTGCATGGATTTTGCTTAAATTTTCAGGGTTTATAAACTTTACAGAACAATTTTAAAATCATGTACTACATTTCAGAAATCCCCTTCTGTTCACGAGTTATTCCCCTTTGAATGAAATTTTAGGGACTTTGGTTTCCAGACAAAGGCTCCGAGACTATAAACTTGAGCAGAAAATGCATTGAAAATGAAAAGTAGGAGCATTGTAGTTGTGCACATCGTTTTTGGTTTTTTGATTACAGCGTTCGAAATGGTGGTTGACAGGGTTAAAAAATTAGGACGCCTAAAGGAGCAAAAAAAATTACACATATTTTCCTTTGTATCTCTTAAACTAAAAATATTTTGTTAAGACGTGTAGAACAAAAGTTGTGCGAAATGTTAAGATGTCCCTAAAAAGGGGTGGCCCCTTCAATTAGGGATCTGGGGATCTTCAAAGTTTTCGCTTTATAACTCAAAAACGGTAAATATTTCGATATGGCTTTCGCTGGAAAATTTGTTCTATAACATCTTATTGATCTCATAAACATAATATTTTGCTCGAGTATTGTGTTATATATGAGTAAAACGCTTGACCCGCAAATAGGTAACCGTATCATTAGGTAGGTGAAGGAGGGAAATATGCGTATAACTTAAATAAACTTGCTTTAATTGATAAATGAAATGCTAATATTCTTTTAAAATAAGGTTTTAACGTGATCTATGGTTCCTTTAAAAATCATCTATCGACAACTTTCTTTTTTTATTAGTAGCTTTAATATAAACAATCGTTCCAAAGAAAAAAAAGAGGAAAAGGTTATCTCTTCTACGTTTGTTATTAAAACAACGATATATTTAATTGAAGAAACAAACCTTCAAGCATAGAATAACTCAGTCATTAACTACACGCATCTTACATACACCGCGGGATTTGTTTTTGTTTACAATTACGTAACCACCTCGTGGAACCATCGCGTGTGAACCAGGGCATGTACACAAAGTAAACATTGTCGTCCTAAATATAACACAGAATGTTATGTTTTTGATCATATTGGATTTTTCGAATAATTCAGTCTTTCCGGTGACGTATATACTTGTTTATACGTCCCTGGTTTTACGTTTGATTTGTTTTAAATTCAAAACTCTAGAGCATTGAGTCAGGCATCAATTTTAAAATCTGCAATTTAATATACAGTTCGTTTCTCAATCATGTCTAATTGAATGTGTGTTTAATATCGGAGATTCATCGCTGCTGGACTAGCGATCTGTGATTTCACACTACTTTAACTGAACACACAAGCTTTACTCAAATTCTTCGTTGTGAAAAAGAAAATGGATACATTTTACAAACATAACGAATTATTTCTGAACATGTTTTGAAATCAATAGTTTATAATCATGATTAAACCAAATCTAAACATGCGTATAGAATATTCAGAAACCCATGGCCGAGCAGTCTCATTTCAAATGATTTGTTGTTTTATTGTTTAAAAACAATGACTTTGATTAAACATTGATTCAGAACTCCTGGTCCAAATCATGTAACTTCGGCACGTGCCCCTGGCGTGAAATTCATACGCGTCTTCTGTGCGCACTGTGTACATAATATACCTACATGTATTTACGCAGATAGATATTAAAGTTTAATAAAATACGTGTCAAGAAATCCCGTCCAGTCTGAATTCGTTGGCTTCAATAGGGCCATATTACATGCTGATTAATAGTAGCCGTCGCTTATCTCTTAATTGCAGTCACTGATTTATAACGGTTTTTCTATACCGGAGATTTTGCTAAGAATTTCTTGGCATGGTAAACGAGTACGATATAGCTGAGTTTGGAACGGAAAATTTGAAAGGGTAGGGTGGAGGGGGGGGTAGTAAAAATAATTTTAAAAATATGAACTACTGTATCAATACACATTCTGCAGACAGAAAGGTATATTCAATATTCTACAAAATATGCCGGGATCGGGATCGATCGTCTAATGTGTAAAGGTATCACACCGGTAATTGTCCAATCAAAATGAACTTAGCCAATGGTAGTTCCATATATTTAAAAGAATGATTTTTCCCCATCGCGATTCTTCTCATTTCCTCCTCTTCTTTTCTCTTAATTTTTGTACCCCTGGTTAGGAAATTTTGTGTAATTTTCGGAAAAAATCAGTTGTATACAAAGGAACTATTTGATGTTGGTAGCTGAGGCTACTTCCTGAGGTGCACTCAAGCTGTTTACACACATGTGAAAAACATGTGGATTTGAGTGTAGTCTTGTTTGCGGGTAAAAACTTTAATTCGAAAATTCTGCGTAGGATGTTGTTTTACGGTGAGACGAGACGGGTAACAATGAGCATTTCCAACATCATTATTCGGCATTAGCGCGTTATTGGCATCAATTTAAACAAGTGATAAATTACAACGTTCTCTAACGATTCATTCAAAATATGTGATGAAGTGCAAAGGAGGGGGGGGGGGGGTCACAATTTGTAATTTTTGCCATTAATGTGCAAAAATAATTTTCAAAACTGACCAAATAAGCCGGTATGGGGTTATTTGAGTGTTTTAGTTGAATACACAAAAATCATGACCATGCCAAGAAATCCCGTCCAGTCTGAATTCGTTGGCTTCAATAGGGCCATATTACATGCTGATTAATAGAAGCCGTCGCTTATCTCTTAATTGCGGTCACTGATTTATAACGGTTTTTCTATACCGGAGATTTCGCTAAGAATTTCTTGGCATGTCAAGATTTGAGAACAATTTATTTGATTTGTATGTATAAATAATTCAAACTCGTCGAATTATTCTCTTCAGTCTGAATATTATGCTATCATAATTTTGTTGTATGATAAAATATTGGTAACAGCAATAAACCTTTATTGTATGTCCTGAGTCATAAATTTCATAAATTTAAATAGTAATTTTTTCTTCATTATTGGGACTGAAAAGTTAAATGCTGAAAGAATTTAATCCCACATACACGCGCGCCTCAAAAGATTGATTCGTGGAATGAGATCATACACGCATGTACTTGAGTAGTATACATTTATTAAACACCTTACGATAAAAATTTATAGTACACCTTTATTCAAAGTTCAAGGTTTTTATGTCACACAGCTCCGACGGAAGACCTCTCGTTGCTTTGCAACGAGCTTTTCTCTAGTTATTTATTATTATTTCATTCATTGGATTTACGTCATTATTTGATCAATTTCAGCGAACTGGGGAAACTGGGGCTCGTGGTCAGGCTGCCCTAGTGACTGCACGACCCAGAGCCTGGTCAGATATAGGTCATGTGTCAAACCTGGAGGGGGGTGCGGGTCGGCTCCAGCAGACTACATGTCGTGTCTTCGTGTCGGCTGCTCATGTAAGTAGAAAGGAATAGAAATACACAATTTTATCTTAATGTGTATAGGCTTTATTAGGATTTTATTTGAAAATGTTTTGTGGATCTTCTTTGTCAATAAAACATCATTTCACACAAGTATCCGAAATTCTGGTGTCCGAAATTGCTAGAATCTTGATTTAAGGACTTCTGCACCAAAATTTGAAAGAGGGAGCTTCATTGTTCACGTGCACTTGGCGCCATGAAATTCAATTTATAAAAATCAATGGTCTTTGCACATGTGTGTGATATTATTCCGACCCCTGTCACAGTCACAAAGTGAAAGGTCTGACCAGTGAGCTATCATGATTTAAATAGTTTTATTATTTTAGTATTGTGCACAAATTCAGATTTTTAATTGATTATGCTTATTAGTTGTAGTTTTGCTTTTCACACTGTTGACATAAGCTTTTTAATGCTTATAGGCTTCTATTATTAAAACTCTCTGCTCACCGTAGCTCGTTTTTGCTGTCATCTGATATCGGAACAAAGCAATCAAAGGGACTGAGATTGAAAATTGTCATCTATTACTTAACAAACGACTAACGAAATTTTCAACAGATTCTTGGGAAATCAGCTTATACAATTCTACATCAAAATATCTGCAAAGCTAGATGACTCCAAGGAAGACAAAATAATGAAAATAATGCTTCGCTATAATATGACAAATCAGAAAGCCTCAACACAACCTCAGGGCACAATCGATGGCAAACAAATAAGACCACAATATATGATACACAGTATCAAATCAGCACATTTTATCTTGATGTCAATTAGGTCAGGTCGAGTCGGTGACACGGGGACATGTATTCCGGATATTTATTTTTATTTTCCACTTTTGCAAAACAAGACCCTTTGGTTGGTTACAGCTCTGAAACAAACACATGTATATTATTTACCTTAAAACTTACTCATTCTCTAAGCATTATATATCCGTGTAGATGTAAATTGAAGGGAGGGGGGGGGGGAACGGTGACCCCAACAGAGTACGGAAGCAACATAAATTGAACCTGGTCTACGGATACCCCGACTCAGATACGTATACAAACTAATCAAATTAAATTGCGGCGCCATTTACTGCTTTTAAGAATTTGTTATTTGTAATGCAAAAGAAACAATTGGAATGTTCTGGAATTATAACCAGTGCTAATTGTAACGGGGACCATTACATGTGTCCTCCAAACGTCCCTCCCCCTCTTTAAAGTGGTACTTTTTGTTTGAATAAGTCCATTTGAATCATTCAATCAGAGCATATTGAATATTTTAACAGTATAAAATTCACTCTATTGTTTTTATTTGTATGATGATTATACAAGTTCAAGTATTATCCAACCAAAATCAAACGGGCATGCTAGTGTTTGTCAATAATTTTGAACATGTCTAGACGTCAAAAACCTTGCTAGAAATTACGCTATGAAGTGCGATTTTCAAACTAATTCATTGCAAAACAAGGTTATATACGTTGAAGTATTCTACAATCAAAATTCAGCACACGTAAATGCGCGTTGTGGGACGTACTTCTGACCATGTCGACCAAATACAAGTCTAAGGAGGGATGCTACACCAGAGAAATTTAAGGAGGAATGCTACCCCAGAGAAATCTTACATGGATGAAAAGTTGAGGATATGTACAGCAATATTTTAAAATTGAAAACTCTCAAATTTATTTCATTTAGTTCAAAAATGCAGTTTTAGTAGAAAGCAATCTGTAAAAAAGTTTGAATTTCCCGCTGGACTCGAACCCGTGATCTACAATTCAGCAGTCGACTCGCTAACCTACTGAGGTACTTAGCTAGGCAATATTATGTGTTATTATATAGCTAATAAATAGTCTAATATAAAATCTGCGTAAAATCTAGAGAATGTTAGCGTTCAATATCCTGAGAATTTATTGAACGCTAACTTTACATTGCGTAAATTATATGCACCCGAAACATTCCGAGTATGAGCGTTCAATATTGACGTTACCGTAACGACGTAAACAAGCAAAAATGGCAGACGACGGTCCTCCGAATTTGACAGAGTCGGTATTTGATATTTACTTAAGCATTATGTTTTACTGTACATAAATTATGATGTCCCCATTTACAAAATCAGTTTGCTTCATGCATTAAGGCCAACGATAAAAATTGTTGAGTTTCCGCTAACGTTCCAAAAAAAATTAGGGTAGGTAGGTAGGAAATAAATTTTATTTTTTTTTTAAATTTTATTTTTTTTTTAAATTTTATTTTTTCAAAGTATGCAAAAACATTGTAAACTCCAACAAGTGTAGTATAGGAAGGAAGAGAAAATCTTTGGCTGGACCGGGAATCGAACCCGGGACCCCTGCATTACTAGGCAGGTGCTCTAACCACTGAGCTATCCAGGACGATATCCAGTCTGTATAGCCCTAATTACTACATTCCTCCCTCCTTAAGATCAATTATAATTTTATAATTGTCTTTCAATATCAACCCAGGTTCTTTTCGCCCCTGACAGGCCAACCTGCACCATTAGGGGTGGTCAACGGCATCAAATGTAGTATGGGAAGGAGAAAATCTTTGGCTGGACCCCTGCATTTCTAGTCAGGTGCTCTAACCACTGAACTATCCAGGCCGATATCCACGGTCCGTATAGCCCTAATACGGAACTTTCGGGATGTACCGGAACGACCGGTTATATTTGACTTTTATACACAGTAGTCACGTGATAATAACCAATTGTAGGGCAAAGTTGACATAGGTATAAGTGGTGTTTCGCTAGCAGACGGTCTGTAAAGAGCTAGGCGCAGTCCTACGATGACGATCCTAGTCAGTGTTGGTGCTTAGTACCTGGGTGTAAATTAGATGGAATGGAAAAGACGCATTTAGATGTGTATCATTGGATGCAAGACATGAAGTTTTACCGATATCCCCAAGATACTCCCTAGATTTATTTTCCTCGCCAACTCACATAATTTAATAAAATGTATTTTACTATGAAATGGTTGTAGTGATTCCTTACTTTCAAAGATAGCATTTAAATGCGGGGATTTGATAGCAATTGAAGTATTCCATGTTTGTTTACTTAGTTGTTATTGTAATCCGGAAGTGACATGCCCTACAAATTACGTTCAACGCGCGATAAAAGTCAGAGTGGATCCGTATCTCGAAAGTCCCGTATTACTGCACAAGTTAAATGTTCTATTGAATTTTATACTTTCAAAATCAAATTTTGCTTAAATTGCATTGCAAATAAACTTTCAATCATAACATTTCACCCGTTATTGGCTGAGGATTATTTCCAGATGTTTTATAAGAAACTATTTTTCAATGAAACATATCTAGCATAAAACACAAAAGTTAACTCCTCTATGCCACTATGCTCTACAAGTACCAGATATATTGTTTCTACATTTAGATTGGTTGTCATAGGAATACTTCTATTGGATATGTTTGACAGGAAAATAAAGTGATGGTTTTGAAAAAATATATTAAATCATCACCAAAATATCAACATCATTAACATATTTTAAGTTTATTAATACATTTCTGAATGTATTTTCACAATCTAAATGGAACAAGCGTAGGAAGACAGTCTGGGCAGATCCCACTTATCCTAATGGGATCCAACTCTCTTCCAGCTAAAACTTTTTACCGGACATAAATTTTTATTTTAAAAACAATCTGCACATCTTTTTATCCTCTCGGCTCTCACCAGCCATCAACAACTCAGATACCGATGCGCTCCCTGCTTTATTTGCGGCCTTTTTCATAGTGTTTTCAGTTAGAACTGCAGCAGAAACCAAGGATATGCATACAAATTTGACAGACTGGACATTCATGTCTGTCACTCTGCATCATGACCTCCATATAAAACTAGGGTCCCCGTCTAATGCCCGTTGAAATGATAGCATAAGACAGTGCATGGCTATAAATAGCCACCGTCTAAAAACAACATAGGAGTTGGCAATTTTAACAAAAGAAAGTCTTCTATGAAAACATGACACTTGGCAGAGTCTCTCGACCGTCTGTTAACTTCAATTGTTAAATCATCGTTGCGTGAGCACGCATGGAAGTACTAGCCACTGGGTCAACCATCATCCATGCTGTTAGTTAGAAACATTATCCATGTTGTTTAAACGCTTGACACAATACCATGCAATT
The DNA here is from genome assembly GCF_947568905.1 of Ostrea edulis. Taxonomy (NCBI): domain Eukaryota; kingdom Metazoa; phylum Mollusca; class Bivalvia; order Ostreida; family Ostreidae; genus Ostrea; species Ostrea edulis. The sequence continues at coordinate 11,653,733 of NC_079165.1, forward strand.
TTGTACATCATTAAAGCGTTTGAATGACTTCATCTCAATGTCTAACTAAACCGGAAACCAAGAACCGGGAATATATTTTTTCCGGGAAAATGACGATTTTTTTTTTTTAAATATCTAAAAAAAATTCTAGGGTCGGGGCTATAATTTAGGGTCGGTCGGGTTAGCGGAAACACAACACATTTTATCAGTGGCCTAATGACGGGTTAAATATTGAACAGTTAAGAAATGCATGCTGTTATTGTACACTGCCAATATTGATGAATTCTCGTCTATTTTGGAGTAGTTTGAGTTAAAATGGATATAACTTAACAACCAAATACTTTAGCTATAAAATAAAAGGGTTATTGAACTTATATAAGTGAATATTGGCACTCGTTGGCTGTCAGAATGCACTCGCAAGCTCGTGCATTTTCACAGCCAACTCGTGCCAATATTCACCGATATAAGTTCAATAACCCTATATTATTATATAGCTAATAAATAGTCTATTATAAAATCTGCGTAAAATCTAGAGAATGTTAGCGTTCAATATCCTGAGAATTTATTGAACGCTAACTTTGCATTGCGTAAATTGTATCCGCCCGAAACATTCCGAGTATGAGCGTTCAATATTGACGTTACCGTAACGACGTAAACAAGCCAAAATGGCAGACGGCGGTCCTCCGAATCTGACAGAGCCGGTATTTGATATTTACTTAAGTAAATGTTTTACTGTACATAAATTATAATGTCCCCATTTACAAAATCTGTTTGCTTCATGCATTAATGACGGGTTAAATATTGAACAGTTAAGAAATGCATGCCGATATTGCACACCTTCACCTTAGATGCCAATATTGATGAATTCTCGTCTATTTTGGAGTATTTTGAGTGAAAAGGGATATAATTTAACAACTAAATACTTTAGCTATATAATAAAAGGGTCATTGAACTTATATAGGTGAATATTGGCACTCGTTGGCTGTCAAATGCACTCGCAAGCTCGTGCATCTTTACAGCCAACTCGTGCCAATATTCACAAATATAAGTTCAATAACCCTATAAAATGAATAAACAAATATCGCTGATAGTTATATTTTCATTCATTTGAAAAGGGAAGTCAGCCATTATAACGATGTAGAGTACCTCTTTAATTAATACATGTACACTAGGCAAATTTCCAAACATTTTAATGATGAATGAAACAATCCAAAAGTAGCAAGTTCAAGAACGATGGACGTGCATACACACACATCTTTCAGAAATTTCAATTATATTATTTTTCTAGTACTTATGGTATGTTATGGTCTGGACGACAAAAATGCCCAAAAATTCCATTATTTGACTTGTACATAAAAGGTCAAAGATAAAGGGTCATCAAAATGGCACAAAACATTCTGTCTTATCATGTTATACCCACATACCAAATATCAAAGGCCTAGCCCGAAAATTCTATTGACTTTACATACAAGGTCAAAGGTCATACCAAATATCAATGTCCTATGTCAAAAGACAAAAAAGGTATGATCCGAACAACAAAAATGCCCCAAAATTCCATTATTTGACCTTTTTATAAAAGGTCAAGGTTAAATGTCATCATAAAGGACACGAAACACTTTGTCTTCTCATGGTATACCCACATACCAAATATCAAAGGCCTAGTCTAAAAAATTTATTGACTTTACATTCAAGGTCAAAGGTAAACCAAATTGGCACTTGACACATTGTCTTATCATGGTATACCCACATACCAAATATCAATGTTCTATGTCAAAAGACAAAAACGTTATGGTCCGGGCAACAAAAATGCCCATAAAATTCGATTAGTTGACTTTTGCATAAAAGGTCAAAGGTCATTAAAAGGGCATGTGGCACACTGTTTTATCATGGTTTACCCATATACCAAATATCGAAGGTATATGTCAAAAGACAAAAAAGGTATGATCCGGACAAAAAGATGCCAAAATATTTTATTAGTTGACCTATACATAAGAGGTCAAGGCCAAAAGTCATCAAAAATGACACGCAACACTTTGTCTAATCATGGTATAAAAATTATTTTTTCTGACCTTCACATAAAAAGTCAAGGTCAAATGTCATTTTAAAAATGGTACATGTACGCGACACACTGTCTTATCATAATATACCCACATATCAAAGGCCTATGTCAAAAGATAAAGTTATGACCCGAACAAACTTTGTATGAGAAGCGGAAGAAGAAGAATTCACACTAAAACAATGTGTCCCCCTTCGACATTCCTCATGACAAGAAGCAGCGGGAAACCATCGCCGGTGGCGTCTATGTATAATAATCAAGTTTTGTACAATAGAATTGCCTTTATTGACTACGGAAAAGAGGACCGATTCCAATAGCTGTTTCCCTCATTCTTTGATAGTTCGGATGGGTTTATCAATGAACTTGTAGTTTGGTCAAACAGTTTAGAAAATTACAACTGTCCTTATATGAATAGTTACTCCAAAACATTTGCGATTTTGTGTACAGATGCTAGTTCCGTAGCGGCTGGAGCAGTTTGTCATCTTTCAGGTACACAACAGTTCTTTCACAGTAATTTTTCAAAGATAGAGAGTGAACAAAGTTGTACTTGGCGGGAACTTAAAGCTATTCAGCTCGCTTGTTTTCTTACAAAGAGCAATTGAGCGGTAAATCTGTGAAAATATTCACCGATAGTAAAAATGTTTCTATCGTGCAAAGCGGCAGTATAAAGACTACATTACAGGATATAGCTTTTCATATTTTTCATTTGTATTTGTTGAAAAGAATTTCTTTAGACATTGCTTTGATCCCTAGAACATTGAACGATCAAGCAGATGTGTTATAGCTGTATGGTCGGAATACGCCAGTTTCGAGATACGAACTCTTCTGTATAGGAGGTGCATTTAGTGGAACTTTGAATGCCTAAGTGGGACAGAGTGGATATACAACCAACGAGAAAGACGATGAAATGTATTAAAAGCGGCTTCTCTTTAAATATGTAAATGTGGGAAATACACAATACTATCAAAAGAAATGTTTTACCGAAGTGGAAACATACAAACAATGTCATATTTTGCAAGAAATATCTTGGATATGATACTTATGACGAACGAAATAACGTGATAAGATAAGACTTCTATGTATTTAATTTACTCCCTAAATACTTATCACTTACTTAGTTTGTGTATCAGTCAAATTCGGGTTATCAAACAGCGTATGAAAAACTTACCGAGTACATTCACTTACGCTGTGATAGATATCTGTCCCACTCCCGCGTGTAAACAAATTTTTTTCGCGCCTTACTATGTTCGAGAGTTCTCCAAAGGGAAATAACTCGGACGTATCTCGAAACCGGCGTATTTCGACAAATGTTTTCCACCTTGTAAAAACGCTGTTAAATCATCGCACGTACTTATTCATGCGGCTGAACGACATGGCATGCATTATTTCATTTTAAAACGGTGTTTACAAACAACCGTCACTCAGTCATTTCAAATACATGTAACAGTCTCGTGTTCAATTCAGACTTTCAGATCATCGGTGGTCTTATCTGTGTAAAGATGTGTATTTTGTTAAAATTAGTACCTTGTTATAAGTTTAAGAGGAAAAAAATCAAATACCTCTGACTAATTCGTTGATTTACACTCTTTCAGTCTTAAATAGACATTTGCGTGTTAGTTACATGTGTACATCATGTTGGGATTCCCCTAACGCGCGTGGAACTATTTATAGACGCCTAACAGACTATGTATATTTTGTGTGTACCCACTATATTTACATTTTAAATAATCTCAATGTTTTCTCTTACCTACAAATGTTTTCAAACATGTAATTAAGGGAAAGTTAATAACTTTAAAAACTAATTAATATGCTTTAAAGTAATTCTGTACACAAATGATACATGAACATCGGATCATACAGCTTTAAGTTGCTAGATAGTGACGATTGGTCTGTTTCTAAAGAATATTTTGAGTCTATGAATAATTTGTGGGGTCCTTTTACAGTAGACAGATTTGCAAGCCATTTGCATACAAAGTTACCAAGGTTTAACTCTTAATCTTGGAATCCAGGTACGGACGCAGTAAACTGTTCATAGGACTAGTATTGTGATAATAATTGGCTCGTGCCGCCTATTCATCTAGTCTTAAGGACGGTGAGACATCTGTTTTGTTGTAGATCACGTGGTACTTAGTATCTTACTGAAAGTTGTCACCGTGTTGGTCAATGATCTTTAGACCAGGTTTGACTTGCAGAGGTTAAGTGTTGATGTTATCGAGTTTAAAGACACTACTGAGAATTTGCGTAGAAGTACTTCTGACAGTTGGACATTTTACCTATATTGTGGATATCATTCAATTGTTTTCATTCATAATTAAGAGAGTTAGGGGTGTTTAGATATTAGCCAATCAAAATTGAATGCACGTGCTGGTCATTAATGAAAAGCATACTGGTAAGTTTAGAGTCTAAAATAGATCTACATCATAAATTTCACATTTCATTGAGAACTACATCTATTATATAGATAAATACCTGCATATAGATGTTAGAATGTACAATGCACGCGCATTACACGCACGCGAATTTGATTAAGGAATTTTTGTTTACACCATTCATTAGGCATTCATGTAATGAACCTACCAGTCGCGATAGCGCAGTGGTATAGCGTTCGCTTCGTAACATGGAGCTCGATAGTTCGAGCCCCGCCTGTGCCATGGTCGCGTCAAACCTCAGACGTAAACATAGGTAGTGATTGCTTCTTCGCCAAACGGTCGGCATTTAGAAATGAGAATCACGTATCTTTCGTATTCGACCTTTAACAAGAGTGGCGCAAACGGTACAACATACGCCCGTCGGACAGTGAAATTCAACCTGGAAGCATATTACGCACCTGAATTGATACCACACACATTCTGAATAGAAAAGCCTTTAAGTAGGTCATGTTGCACCAATCCATCTGACATGTGAACTGATTATGTATTTCTCTGAGAGGGAGGTTGTGACAAAATCCCAATACAATAGCTGTACCTATGACGAGAAAAAGTCCAGGAAATCATTTAATCTACTTTTTTCCCTTAAGTAGGACATGGTGCACCAATTTAGTTGAAATGTGAACTGATTATGCATTTCTCTGAGAGGAAGGTTGTGACAAAATTTCAGAGCAATACCGAAAAATATTGGGAAAACTGTTTGACCTACCTCTACCCCTAAAGTAAGTGATAGTACACCAATCCAGCTAAAATCCGTGATGAAAAAAGGTCCGGAAAACTATTTGACCTATTTTTAACCCCAAAGTAGGTCAAGGATGGACCAATCCAGCTGAAATACAAACTAAACTTGTATTCTTCCAAGAGAAGGCCTGTGACTCTTTAATGAAAAAGCCCGGAAAGGTGTTTGACCTATTTTTAGCCTGAAAGTAGGTCAAGGACGGACCAATCCAGCTGAAATGCAAACTGAACTTATATTCCTCGAAGAAGAAGCTTGTGACTAAATTTCAGGGCAATATATTTATACATAATGAAAAAATCTCTGGAAAACTGACATACTTTTAGTCCTAATGTAGGCTTATATGTAAATGTAAATTTCAGGGCAATATCTGTATCTGTATCTGTAACGAAAAAGGTCCGGAAAACTGTTTGACCAACTTATAGCCTTAAAGTTGGTCAAGGACAGACCAATCCAGCTGAAATGCACTCACTTTTACATTTCTTGAGGGAGAAATTGTAACCAAATTTTAAAGTCGTGCATGCATTCGTTACAGAAAAAGTCCGGAAAATATGACCTCGGACGGACAGCCAGCCAGCCAGACAGACAGAAAGACAGACACACGGATAGCGCCATAACATAATACGTCCCGTCTAATGAGTGACGTGTAAAAACGGAAGTCTCGTGTCACGGCAGGCGTTGACACGTTAAAGACCCCCCCCCCCCCCCGCCCCTCTTACTGGACTGAGCGCTAAGCATAGGTCTAAATTTGTAGTACTTCACCTACAACTGATGACGTCTCAGTATGAATGATAAATTCAGGATGGGACGAAAACAAGCAAACAAACAACCTTCTCCTTGAATGCTGATTACTTACAATTTCTGTGTATCAACCAAAATCCGATTATTTAACTGTGTATCAGAAACCCGCGATTAAGGTACTCGACATCCTCATAATAGCTGACTTCCTTTTAAAACATGGATGAAAATCTAGATATCAGCAATATTTGTCTTTTCATTTCTAATCCCATCGCCTAGCTGAGTAGCTCAGTAGGTTAGCACGTCGACTGCTGAACTGTAGATTGCGGGTTCAAGACCAGCAGGGTTTTAACTTATTTTCAGATTGCTTTCTACTAAAACTGCTTTTTTTTTTACTAAAAAGGTTTTGAAAGTTTTCAATTTCAAAATATTGTTGTAAATATCCTCCACTTTTCATCCATATCAAATTTCTTTGGTGTAGCATACATCCTTAAAGAAATCTTTTGGTGCCTTACTAACTACATGCACATGTATAAAAGTTCACTTACATGGAATCACACGGACGTATTGTGGTGTCATATAAACTATGTAAACAATTACCTTGATGTAAAATTTATTGAAGATGCACAAGGTTCCAGAAGAGATCAAATGTGATGAGAATTATGATATTTGAGGAAAAAAATGAAGTTTTATTCTCTCTTGCACGTGACTGTTTAGACCAATAAGACAACGCGTTGTGTTGAACTATTATATTGAGGTCAAATAACATATTCTGTAATTGTTAGCTACTGATATATACTTATTTTTACGGACCGCCTCTTGTCGGCCCGTTTATTGATATACATTTAAAGATTAATTTACGCTGTGTTTCTGCGGGATGAAAATGTTTTCTGCGGGATTTGCTAGAAAGCTATTTTTATGTTAAAGCAATTTCTGTTTCATGTGACTAACATTCAAATTAAATATCAGTAGCAGTAAGGATAAGGTGTATCAAACTGTTAGGATAATTTTGTTTAGATAATCCACAACACTGCGCCTGATACTGACGTCTCACAACAGAGTTAATGTAGATTCGAAGCTGTCTCCATCTAACGCAAAGCTGTCTCCATCTAAAGCAAAGCTATCTCCATCGAACGCAAAACTGTATCCCTCTAAAGCAATGCTGTCTCCATCTAACGCAAAGCTATATCCATCTAACGCAAAGCTGTATCCATCTAACGCAAAGCTGTCTCCATTTAAAGCAAAGTTATCTCCATCTAACGCAAAGCTATATCCATCTAACGCAAAGCTGTATCCATCTAACGCAAAGTTGTATCCATCTAAAGCAAAGCTGTCTCCATCTAAAGCAAAGTTATCTCCATCTAACGCAAATCTATATCCATCTCAAGCGTGGTGTGCTTTATCGCAAATAGCATTTAAATTACAAGACAAGAAATGAGTACTGGTTAATTTAGCTAGCCAATCATATAATGATAAAAGGTAAGATGTTTACGTTTTCAACAACTTTTTTTTTCAAGATTTTTAGAATTTGTAAACAACTATTCGGAAGTAATCGGGGTTGTTTTTGTCGTTTGAACAGTGTGTATCGGGATCTGCCTTTTGCGGCCCATTTGATGCTTGCGTCGATACTTTTTCTCGTGATAAGTGATATAGACTTAGTTTTCTTATATGATCAAGCATTCGTGCTTTTGAGACATTCTTTTGAATTATTATTTGTATATATACATGTATTTGTATGTATCAAATGGAATGCCCTAAGTAAAAACCATAATTACTCTCTTTCTCATCTCTCCTCTTATCATTACTCTCATTCTCATCACTACTCTCATTCTCATCACTACTCTCATTCTCATCACTACTTTCATTGTCATCACTACACTCATCACCACTCTCATTCTTATCGCTACTTTCATTCTCATTACTACTTTCATTCTCATCACTACACTCATCACCACTCTCATTCTTATCGCTACTTTCATTCTCATCACTTCTCTCATTCTCATCACTACTCTCATTCTCATCACTACTGTCATTCTCATCAGTACTCTCACTCTCATCACTACTCTCATTCTCATCACTACTCTCATTCTCATCACTACTCTCATTCTCATCACTACTCTCACTCTCATCACTACTGTCATTCTCATCACTACTGTCACTCTCATCACTACTCTCATTCTCATCACTACTCTCATCACTACTCTCATCACTACTTTCATTCTCATCACTACTCTCATTATCATCATTACTCTCATCACTACTCTCATCACTACTCTCATTCACATCACTACTCTCACTCTCATCATTACTCTCATTCTCATCACTACTCTCATTCTCATCACTACTCTCATTCTCATCACTACTCTCATTATCATCATTACTTTCATCACTACTCTCATTATCATCACCACTGTCATTCTCATGACCACTGTCATTCTCATCACTACTCTCATTCTCATCACTACTCTCATTCTCATCACTACTCTCATTCTCATCACTGCTCTCATTCTCATCACCACTGTCATTCTCATCACTACTCTCATTGTCATCACTACTCTCATTCTCATCACTACTCTCATTGTTATCACTACTCTCATTATCATCACTACTCTCATTGTCATCACTACTCTCATTATCATCATTACTCTCATTCTCATCACTACTCTCATCACTACTCCCATTATCATCACTACTCTCATCATTACTCTCATTCTCATTACTACTCTCATTCTCATTCTCATCACTTCTCTCATCACTACTCTCATCACTACTCTTACTCTCATCATTACTCTCGTTCTCATCATTACTCTTATTCTCATCACTACTCTTATTCTCATCACTACTGTCATTCTCATCACTACTGTCATTCTCATCACTACTGTCATTCTCATCACTACTCTTATTCTCATCACTACTGTCATTCTCATCATTACTCTCATTCTCATCACTACTGTCATTCTCATAACTACTGTCATTCTCATCACTACTCTTATTCTCATCACTACTCTTATTCTCATCATTACTCTCATTCTCATCACTACTGTCATTCTCATCACTACTGTCATTCTCATCACTACTGTCATTCTCATCACTACTCTCATTCTCATCACTACTGTCATTCTCATCACTACTTTTATTCTCATCACTACACTCATTCTCATCACTACTCTCGTTCTCATCACTACTCTCATCACTACTCCCATTATCATCACTACTCTCATTCTCATCATTACTCTCATTCTCATTACTACTCTCATTCTCATTCTCATCACTTCTCTCATCACTACTCTCATCACTACTCTTACTCTCATCATTACTCTCGTTCTCATCACTACTCTTATTCTCATCACTACTCTTATTCCCATCACTACTCTTATTATCATCACTACTGTCATTCTCGTCATTACTGTCATTCTCGTCATTATTGTCATTCCCATCACTACACTCATTCTCATCACTACTGTCATTCCCATCACTACTCTCATTCTCATCACTACTGTCATTCTCATCACTACTGTCATTCTCATCACTACTCTTATTCTCATCACTACACTCATTCTCATCACTACTCTCGTTCTCATCACTACTGTCATTCCCATCACTACTCTTATTGTAATCACTCTCATTCTCATCACTACTCTCATCACTACTCTCATTTTCATCACTACTCTTATTCTCATCACTACACTCATTGTCATCACTACTCTTATTCTCATCACTGCTGTCAATCTCATCACTACTCTCATTCTCATCACTACTGTCATTCTCGTCACTACTGTTATTCCCATCACTACTCTCATTCTCATCACTACTCTTATTCTCATCACTACTGTCATTCCCATCACTACTCTCACTCTCATCATTACTCTCACTCTCATCACCACTGTCATTCTCATCACCACTCTCATTCTCATCACTACTCTCATCACTACTCTCATTCTCATCACTACTCTCATTCACGTCACTACTCTCACTCTCATCACTACTCTTAATATCATCACTACACTCATTCTCATTACTAATCTCATTCTCATCATTACTCTCACTCTCATCACTACTCTCAACACTGCTCTCATTCTCATCACTACTCTCATTCTCATCACTACTCTCATTCTCATCACTACTCTTAATATCATCACTACACTCATTCTCATTACTAATCTAAGTCTCATCACTACTCTCACTCTCATCACTACTCTAAATCTCATCACTACTCTCATTCTCATCACTACTCTTATTCTCATCACTACTGTCATTCTCATCACTACTGTCATTCTCATCACTACTCTCAATCTCATCACTACTCTCAATTTCATCACTACTCTCAATCTCATCACTACTCTCACTCTCATCACTACTCTCATTCACATCATTACTCTTTCTCATCACTACTCTTGTTTTCATCACTACACTCATTCTCATCACTACTCTCATTCTCATCACTACTCTCATTCTCATCACTACTCTCATTCTCATCACTACTGTCATTCTCATCACTACTGTCATTCCCATCACTACTCTTATTGTCATCACTCTCATTCTCATCACTACTCTCATCACTACTCTCATTCTCATCACTACTCTCATTCTCATCACTACTCTCATTCTCATCACCACTCTCATTCTCATCACTACTCTCATCACTACTCTCATTCTCATCACTACTCTCATTCTCATCACTACTCTCACTCTCATCACTACTGTCATTCTCATCACTCCTCTCATCACTACTGTCATTCTCATCACTACTCTCATTCTCACTACTGTCATTCTCATCACTACTGTCATTCCAATCACTACTCTTATTGTCATCACTCTTATTCACATCACTACTCTCATTCTCATCACTACTCTCATTCTCATCACTACTCTTATTCTCATCACTACTCTCATTCTCATCACTACTGTCATTCTCATCACTACTGTCATTCTCATCACTACTCTTATTCTCATCACTACTGTCATTCTTATCAATACTCTCATTCTCATCACTACTGTCATTCTCATCACTACTCTTATTCTCATCACTACACTCATTCTCATCACTACTCTCGTTCTCATCACTACTCCCATTATCATCACTACTCTCATCATTACTCTCATTCTCATTACTACTCTCATTCTCATTCTCATCACTTCTTTCATCACTACTCTCATCACTACTCTTACTCTCATCATTACTCTCGTTCTCATCACTACTCTTATTCTCATCACTACTCTTATTCCCATCACTACTCTTATTATCATCACTACTGACATTCTCGTCATTACTGTCATTCTCGTCATTATTGTCATTCCCATCACTACACTCATTCTCATCACTACTGCCATTCCCATCACTACTCTCATTCTCATCACTACTCTCATTCTCATCACTACTTTCATTCTCATCACTACTCTCATTCTCATCACTACTGTCATTCTCATCACTACTCTTATTCTCATCACTACACTCATTCTCATCACTACTCTTATTCTCATCACTACTGTCATTCCCATCACTAATCTTATTGTAGTCACTCTCATTCTCATCACTACTCTCATCACTACTCTCATTTTCATCACTACTCTTATTCTCATCACTACACTCATTGTCATCACTACTCTTATTCTCATCACTGCTGTCAATCTCATCACTACTCTCATTCTCATCACTACTGTCATTCTCGTCATTACTGTTATTCCCATCACTACTATCATTCTCATCACTACTCTTATTCTCATCACTACTGTCATTCCCATCACTACTCTCACTCTCATCACTACTCTCACTCTCATCACCACTGTCATTCTGATCACCATTTTCATTCTCATCACTACTCTCATCACTACTCTCATTCTCATCACTACTCTCATTCACGTCACTACTCTCACTCTCATCACTACTCTTAATATCATCACTACACTCATTCTCATTACTAATCTCATTCTCATCATTACTCTCACTCTCATCACTACTCTCATCACTGCTCTCATTCTCATCACTACTCTCATTCTCATCACTACTCTCATTCTCATCACTACTCTTAATATCATCACTACACTCATTCTCATTACTAATCTAAGTCCCATCACTACTCTCACTCTCATCACTACTCTAAATCTCATCACTACTCTCATTCTCATCACTACTCTTATTCTCATCACTACTGTCATTCTCATCACTACTGTCATTCTCATCACTACTCTCAATCTCATCACTACTCTCAATTTCATCACTACTCTCAATCTCATCACTACTCTCACTCTCATCACTACTCTCATTCACATCATTACTCTTTCTCATCACTACTCTTGTTTTCATCACTACACTCATTCTCATCACTACTCTCATTCTCATCACTAATCTCATTCTCATCACTACTGTCATTCTCATCACTACTGTCATTCCCATCACTACTCTTATTGTCATCACTCTCATTCTCATCACTACTCTCATCACTACTCTCATTCTCATCACTACTCTCATTCTCATCACTACTCTCATTCTCATCACCATTCTCATTCTCATCACTACTCTCATCACTACTCTCATTCTCATCACTACTCTCATTCTCATCACTACTCTCACTCTCATCACTACTGTCATTCTCATCACTCCTCTCATCACTACTGTCATTCTCATCACTCCTCTAAATCTCATCACTACTCTCATTCTCATCACTACTCTTATTCTCATCACTACTGTCATTCTCATCACTACTGTCATTCTCATCACTACTCTCAATCTCATCACTACTCTCAATTTCATCACTACTCTCAATCTCATCACTACTCTCACTCTCATCACTACTCTCATTCACATCATTACTCTTTCTCATCACTACTCTTGTTTTCATCACTACACTCATTCTCATCACTACTCTCATTCTCATCACTAATCTCATTCTCATCACTACTGTCATTCTCATCACTACTGTCATTCCCATCACTACTCTTATTGTCATCACTCTCATTCTCATCACTACTCTCATCACTACTCTCATTCTCATCACTACTCTCATTCTCATCACTACTCTCATTCTCATCACCATTCTCATTCTCATCACTACTCTCATCACTACTCTCATTCTCATCACTACTCTCATTCTCATCACTACTCTCACTCTCATCACTACTGTCATTCTCATCACTCCTCTCATCACTACTGTCATTCTCATCACTCCTCTAAATCTCATCACTACTCTCATTCTCATCACTACTCTTATTCTCATCACTACTGTCATTCTCATCACTACTGTCATTCTCATCACTACTCTCAATCTCATCACTACTCTCAATTTCATCACTACTCTCAATCTCATCACTACTCTCACTCTCATCACTACTCTCATTCACATCATTACTCTTTCTCATCACTACTCTTGTTTTCATCACTACACTCATTCTCATCACTACTCTCATTCTCATCACTACTCTCATTCTCATCACTACTGTCATTCTCATCACTACTGTCATTCCCATCACTACTCTTATTGTCATCACTCTCATTCTCATCACTACTCTCATCACTACTCTCATTCTCATCACTACTCTCATTCTCATCACTACTCTCATTCTCATCACCATTCTCATTCTCATCACTACTCTCATCACTACTCTCATTCTCATCACTACTCTCATTCTCATCACTACTCTCATTCTCATCACTACTCTCATTCTCATCACTACTCTCATTCTCATCACTACTCTCATTCTCATCACTACTCTTATTCTCATCACTACTCTCATTCTCATCACTACTGTCATTCTCATCACTACTGTCATTCTCATCACTACTCTTATTTTCATCACTACTGTCATTCTTATCAATACTCTCATTCTCATCACTACTGTCATTCTCATCACTACTCTTATTCTCATCACTACACTCATTCTCATCACTACTCTCGTTCTCATCACTACTCCCATTATCATCACTACTCTCATCATTACTCTCATTCTCATTACTACTCTCATTCTCATTCTCATCACTTCTTTCATCACTACTCTCATCACTACTCTTACTCTCATCATTACTCTCGTTCTCATCACTACTCTTATTCTCATCACTACTCTTATTCCCATCACTACTCTTATTATCATCACTACTGTCATTCTCGTCATTACTGTCATTCTCGTCATTATTGTCATTCCCATCACTACACTCATTCTCATCACTACTGCCATTCCCATCACTACTCTCATTCTCATCACTACTCTCATTCTCATCACTACTTTCATTCTCATCACTACTCTCATTCTCATCACTACTGTCATTCTCATCACTACTCTTATTCTCATCACTACACTCATTCTCATCACTACTCTTATTCTCATCAGTACTGTCATTCCCATCACTACTCTTATTGTCATCACTCTTATTCACATCACTACTCTGATTCTCATCACTACTCTCATTCTCATCACTACTGTCATTCTCATCACTACTGTCATTCTCATCACTACTGTCATTCCCATCACTACTCTTATTGTCATCACTCTCATTCTCATCACTACTCTAATCACTACTCTCATTCTCATCACTACTCTCATTCTCATCACTACTCTCATCACTACTCTCATTCTCATCACCACTCTCATTCTCATCACTACTCTCATCACTACTCTCATTCTCATCACTACTCTCATTCTCATCACTACTCTCACTCTCATCACTACTGTCATTCTCATCACTCCTCTCATCACTACTGTCATTCTTATCACTACTCTCATTCTCATCACTACTCTCATTCTCATCACTACTGTCATTCTCATCACTACTGTCATTCCCATCACTACTCTTATTGTCATCACTCTTATTCACATCACTACTCTGATTCTCATCACTACTCTCATTCTCATCACTACTGTCATTCTCATCACTACTGTCATTCTCATCACTACTCTTATTCTCATCACTACTGTCATTCTCATCACTACTGTCATTCTCATCACTACTCTTATTCTCATCACTACACTCATTCTCATCACTACTCTCGTTCTCATCACTACTCTCATCACTACTCCCATTATCATCACTACTCTCATCATTACTCTCATTCTCATTACTACTCTCATTCTCATTCTCATCACTTCTCTCATCACTACTCTCATCACTACTCTTACTCTCATCATTACTCTCGTTCTCATCACTACTCTTATTCCCATCACTACTCTTATTATCATCACTACTGTCATTCTCGTCATTACTGTCATTCTCGTCATTATTGTCATTCCCATCACTACACTCATTCTCAACACTACTGTCATTCCCATCACTACTCTCATTCTCATCACTACTTTCATTCTCATCACTACTCTCATTCTCATCACTACTGTCATTCTCATCACTACTCTTATTCTCATCACTACACTCATTCTCATCACTACTCTCGTTCTCATCACTACTGTCATTCCCATCACTACTCTTATTGTAATCACTCTCATTCTCATCACTACTCTCATCACTACTCTCATTTTCATCACTACTCTTATTCTCATCACTACATTCATTGTCATCACTACTCTCATTCTCATCACTACTGTCATTCTCATCACTACTGTCATTCCCATCACTACTCTTATTGTCATCACTCTCATTCTCATCACTACTCTCATCACTACTCTCATTCTCATCACTACTCTCATTCTCATCACTACTCTCATTCTCATCACCATTCTCATTCTCATCACTACTCTCATCACTACTCTCATTCTCATCACTACTCTCATTCTCATCACTACTCTCATTCTCATCACTACTCTCATTCTCATCACTACTCTCATTCTCATCACTACTCTCATTCTCATCACTACTCTTATTCTCATCACTACTCTCATTCTCATCACTACTGTCATTCTCATCACTACTGTCATTCTCATCACTACTCTTATTTTCATCACTACTGTCATTCTTATCAATACTCTCATTCTCATCACTACTGTCATTCTCATCACTACTCTTATTCTCATCACTACACTCATTCTCATCACTACTCTCGTTCTCATCACTACTCCCATTATCATCACTACTCTCATCATTACTCTCATTCTCATTACTACTCTCATTCTCATTCTCATCACTTCTTTCATCACTACTCTCATCACTACTCTTACTCTCATCATTACTCTCGTTCTCATCACTACTCTTATTCTCATCACTACTCTTATTCCCATCACTACTCTTATTATCATCACTACTGTCATTCTCGTCATTACTGTCATTCTCGTCATTATTGTCATTCCCATCACTACACTCATTCTCATCACTACTGCCATTCCCATCACTACTCTCATTCTCATCACTACTCTCATTCTCATCACTACTTTCATTCTCATCACTACTCTCATTCTCATCACTACTGTCATTCTCATCACTACTCTTATTCTCATCACTACACTCATTCTCATCACTACTCTTATTCTCATCAGTACTGTCATTCCCATCACTACTCTTATTGTCATCACTCTTATTCACATCACTACTCTGATTCTCATCACTACTCTCATTCTCATCACTACTGTCATTCTCATCACTACTGTCATTCTCATCACTACTGTCATTCCCATCACTACTCTTATTGTCATCACTCTCATTCTCATCACTACTCTAATCACTACTCTCATTCTCATCACTACTCTCATTCTCATCACTACTCTCATCACTACTCTCATTCTCATCACCACTCTCATTCTCATCACTACTCTCATCACTACTCTCATTCTCATCACTACTCTCATTCTCATCACTACTCTCACTCTCATCACTACTGTCATTCTCATCACTCCTCTCATCACTACTGTCATTCTTATCACTACTCTCATTCTCATCACTACTCTCATTCTCATCACTACTGTCATTCTCATCACTACTGTCATTCCCATCACTACTCTTATTGTCATCACTCTTATTCACATCACTACTCTGATTCTCATCACTACTCTCATTCTCATCACTACTGTCATTCTCATCACTACTGTCATTCTCATCACTACTCTTATTCTCATCACTACTGTCATTCTCATCACTACTGTCATTCTCATCACTACTCTTATTCTCATCACTACACTCATTCTCATCACTACTCTCGTTCTCATCACTACTCTCATCACTACTCCCATTATCATCACTACTCTCATCATTACTCTCATTCTCATTACTACTCTCATTCTCATTCTCATCACTTCTCTCATCACTACTCTCATCACTACTCTTACTCTCATCATTACTCTCGTTCTCATCACTACTCTTATTCCCATCACTACTCTTATTATCATCACTACTGTCATTCTGGTCATTACTGTCATTCTCGTCATTATTGTCATTCCCATCACTACACTCATTCTCAACACTACTGTCATTCCCATCACTACTCTCATTCTCATCACTACTTTCATTCTCATCACTACTCTCATTCTCATCACTACTGTCATTCTCATCACTACTCTTATTCTCATCACTACACTCATTCTCATCACTACTCTCGTTCTCATCACTACTGTCATTCCCATCACTACTCTTATTGTAATCACTCTCATTCTCATCACTACTCTCATCACTACTCTCATTTTCATCACTACTCTTATTCTCATCACTACATTCATTGTCATCACTACTCTTATTCTCATCACTGCTGTCAATCTCATCACTACTCTCATTCTCATCACTACTGTCATTCTTGTCACTACTGTTATTCCCATCACTACTCTCATTCTCATCACTACTCTTATTCTCATCACTACTGTCATTCCCATCACTACTCTCACTCTCATCACTACTTTCACTCTCATCACCACTGTCATTCTCATCACCACTCTCATTCTCATCACTACTCTCATCACTACTCTCATTCTCATCACTACTCTCATCACTACTCTCATTCTCATCACTACTCTCATCACTACTCTCATTCTCATCACTACTCTCATTCACGTCACTACTCTCACTCTCATCACTACTCTTAATATCATCACTACACTCATTCTCATTACTAATCTCATTCTCATCATTACTCTCACTCTCATCACTACTCTCATCACTGCTCTCATTCTCATCACTACTCTCATTCTCATCACTACTCTCATTCTCATCACTACTTTTAATATCATCACTACACTCATTCTCATTACTAATCTAAGTCTCATCACTACTCTCACTCTCATCACTACTCTAAATCTCATCACTACTCTCATTCTCATCACTACTCTTATTCTCATCACTAGTGTCATTCTCATCACCATTCTCAATCTCATCACTACTCTCAATCTCATCACTACTCTCAATTTCATCACTTCTCTCAATCTCATCACTACTCTCACTCTCATCACTACTCTCATTCACATCATTACTCTTTCTCATCACTACTCTTGTTTTCATCACTATACTCATTCTCATCACTACTCTCATTCTCATCACTACTCTCATTCTCATCACTACTGTCATTCTCATCACTACTGTCATTCCCATCACTACTCTTATTGTCATCACTCTCATTCTCATCACTACTCTCATCACTACTCTCATTCTCATCACTACTTTCATTCTCATAACTACTCTCATCACTACTCTCATTCTCATCACCACTCTCATTCTCATCACTACTTTCATCACTACTCTCATTCTCATCACTACTCTCATTCTCCTCACTACTGTCATTCCCATCACTACTCTTATTGTCATCACTCTTATTCACATCACTACTCTCATTCTCATCACTACTCTCATTCTCATCACTACTGTCATTCTCATCACTACTCTTATTCTCATCACTACTCTCATTCTCATCACTACTGTCATTCTCATCACTACTGTCATTCTCATCACTACTCTTATTCTCATCACTACTGTCATTCTCATCACTACTCTCATTCTCATCACTACTGTCATTCTCATCACTACTCTTATTCTCATCACTACACTCATTCTCATCACTACTCTTGTTCTCATCACTACTCCCATCACTACTCTCATTTTTATCACTACTTTTATTCTCATCACTACTCTCATTCTCATCACTACTCTCATTCTCATCACTACTCTCATCACTACTCTCATTTTCATAACTACTCTTATTCTCATCACTCCTCTCATTCTCATCACTACTGTCATTCTCATCACTACTTTCATTCTCATCACTACTGTCAATCTCATCACTACTCTCATTCTCATCACTACTGTCATTTTCGTCATTACTGCTATTCTCATCACTACTTTCATTCTCATCACTACTGTCATTCTCATCTCTACTCTCACTCTCATCACTACTCTCACTCTCATCACTACTGTCATTCTCATCACTACACTCATTCTCATCACTACTCTTATTCACATCACTACTCTCATTCTCATCACTCCTTTCATTCTCATCACTACTCTCATTCCCATCACTTCTCTCATTTTCATCACTACTCTCATCACTACTCTCATTCTCATCACTACTGTCATTCTCATCACTACTGTCATTCCCATCACTACTCTTATTGTCATCACTCTCATTCTCATCACTACTCTCATCACTACTCTCATTCTCATCACTACTTTCATTCTCATAACTACTCTCATCACTACTCTCATTCTCATCACCACTCTCATTCTCATCACTACTCTCATCACTACTCTCATTCTCATCACTACTCTCATTCTCCTCACTACTGTCATTCCCATCACTACTCTTATTGTCATCACTCTTATTCACATCACTACTCTCATTCTCATCACTACTCTCATTCTCATCACTACTGTCATTCTCATCACTACTCTTATTCTCATCACTACTCTCATTCTCATCACTACTGTCATTCTCATCACTACTCTCAATCTCATTTCTACTCTCATCACTACTCTCAATATCATCACTACTCTCATTCACATCACTACTCTCATTCACATCACTACTCTCATCACTACTCTCAATCTCATCACTACTGTCATTCCCATCACTACTCTTATTGTCATCACTCTTATTCAGATCACTACTCTCATTCTCATCACTACTGTCATTCTCATCACTACTGTCATTCTCATCACTACTGTCATTCTCATCACTACTCTTATTCTCATCACTACTGTCATTCTCATCACTACTCTCATTCTCATCACTACTGTCATTCTCATCACTACTCTCATTCTCATCACTACTGTCATTCTCATAACTACTGTCATTCTCATCACTACTCTTATTCTCATCACTACTCTTATTCTCATCATTACTCTCATTCTCATCACTACTGTCATTCTCATCACTACTGTCATTCTCATCACTACTGTCATTCTCATCACTACTCTCATTCTCATCACTACTGTCATTCTCATCACTACTTTTATTCTCATCACTACACTCATTCTCATCACTACTCTCGTTCTCATCACTACTCTCATCACTACTCCCATTATCATCACTACTCTCATTCTCATCATTACTCTCATTCTCATTACTACTCTCATTCTCATTCTCATCACTTCTCTCATCACTACTCTCATCACTACTCTTACTCTCATCATTACTCTCGTTCTCATCACTACTCTTATTCTCATCACTACTCTTATTCCCATCACTACTCTTATTATCATCACTACTGTCATTCTCGTCATTACTGTCATTCTCGTCATTATTGTCATTCCCATCACTACACTCATTCTCATCACTACTGTCATTCCCATCACTACTCTCATTCTCATCACTACTGTCATTCTCATCACTACTGTCATTCTCATCACTACTCTTATTCTCATCACTACACTCATTCTCATCACTACTCTCGTTCTCATCACTACTGTCATTCCCATCACTACTCTTATTGTAATCACTCTCATTCTCATCACTACTCTCATCACTAATCTCATTTTCATCACTACTCTTATTCTCATCACTACACTCATTGTCATCACTACTCTTATTCTCATCACTGCTGTCAATCTCATCACTACTCTCATTCTCATCACTACTGTCATTCTCGTCACTACTGTTATTCCCATCACTACTCTCATTCTCATCACTACTCTTATTCTCATCACTACTGTCATTCCCATCACTACTCTCACTCTCATCATTACTCTCACTCTCATCACCACTGTCATTCTCATCACCACTCTCATTCTCATCACTACTCTCATCACTACTCTCATTCTCATCACTACTCTCATTCACGTCACTACTCTCACTCTCATCACTACTCTTAATATCATCACTACACTCATTCTCATTACTAATCTCATTCTCATCATTACTCTCACTCTCATCACTACTCTCAACACTGCTCTCATTCTCATCACTACTCTCATTCTCATCACTACTCTCATTCTCATCACTACTCTTAATATCATCACTACACTCATTCTCATTACTAATCTAAGTCTCATCACTACTCTCACTCTCATCACTACTCTAAATCTCATCACTACTCTCATTCTCATCACTACTCTTATTCTCATCACTACTGTCATTCTCATCACTACTGTCATTCTCATCACTACTCTCAATCTCATCACTACTCTCAATTTCATCACTACTCTCAATCTCATCACTACTCTCACTCTCATCACTACTCTCATTCACATCATTACTCTTTCTCATCACTACTCTTGTTTTCATCACTACACTCATTCTCATCACTACTCTCATTCTCATCACTACTCTCATTCTCATCACTACTCTCATTCTCATCACTACTGTCATTCTCATCACTACTGTCATTCCCATCACTACTCTTATTGTCATCACTCTCATTCTCATCACTACTCTCATCACTACTCTCATTCTCATCACTACTCTCATTCTCATCACTACTCTCATTCTCATCACCACTCTCATTCTCATCACTACTCTCATCACTACTCTCATTCTCATCACTACTCTCATTCTCATCACTACTCTCACTCTCATCACTACTGTCATTCTCATCACTCCTCTCATCACTACTGTCATTCTCATCACTACTCTCATTCTCACTACTGTCATTCTCATCACTACTGTCATTCCAATCACTACTCTTATTGTCATCACTCTTATTCACATCACTACTCTCATTCTCATCACTACTCTCATTCTCATCACTACTCTTATTCTCATCACTACTCTCATTCTCATCACTACTGTCATTCTCATCACTACTGTCATTCTCATCACTACTCTTATTCTCATCACTACTGTCATTCTTATCAATACTCTCATTCTCATCACTACTGTCATTCTCATCACTACTCTTATTCTCATCACTACACTCATTCTCATCACTACTCTCGTTCTCATCACTACTCCCATTATCATCACTACTCTCATCATTACTCTCATTCTCATTACTACTCTCATTCTCATTCTCATCACTTCTTTCATCACTACTCTCATCACTACTCTTACTCTCATCATTACTCTCGTTCTCATCACTACTCTTATTCTCATCACTACTCTTATTCCCATCACTACTCTTATTATCATCACTACTGACATTCTCGTCATTACTGTCATTCTCGTCATTATTGTCATTCCCATCACTACACTCATTCTCATCACTACTGCCATTCCCATCACTACTCTCATTCTCATCACTACTCTCATTCTCATCACTACTTTCATTCTCATCACTACTCTCATTCTCATCACTACTGTCATTCTCATCACTACTCTTATTCTCATCACTACACTCATTCTCATCACTACTCTTATTCTCATCACTACTGTCATTCCCATCACTACTCTTATTGTAGTCACTCTCATTCTCATCACTACTCTCATCACTACTCTCATTTTCATCACTACTCTTATTCTCATCACTACACTCATTGTCATCACTACTCTTATTCTCATCACTGCTGTCAATCTCATCACTACTCTCATTCTCATCACTACTGTCATTCTCGTCATTACTGTTATTCCCATCACTACTATCATTCTCATCACTACTCTTATTCTCATCACTACTGTCATTCCCATCACTACTCTCACTCTCATCACTACTCTCACTCTCATCACCACTGTCATTCTGATCACCATTTTCATTCTCATCACTACTCTCATCACTACTCTCATTCTCATCACTACTCTCATTCACGTCACTACTCTCACTCTCATCACTACTCTTAATATCATCACTACACTCATTCTCATTACTAATCTCATTCTCATCATTACTCTCACTCTCATCACTACTCTCATCACTGCTCTCATTCTCATCACTACTCTCATTCTCATCACTACTCTCATTCTCATCACTACTCTTAATATCATCACTACACTCATTCTCATTACTAATCTAAGTCCCATCACTACTCTCACTCTCATCACTACTCTAAATCTCATCACTACTCTCATTCTCATCACTACTCTTATTCTCATCACTACTGTCATTCTCATCACTACTGTCATTCTCATCACTACTCTCAATCTCATCACTACTCTCAATTTCATCACTACTCTCAATCTCATCACTACTCTCACTCTCATCACTACTCTCATTCACATCATTACTCTTTCTCATCACTACTCTTGTTTTCATCACTACACTCATTCTCATCACTACTCTCATTCTCATCACTAATCTCATTCTCATCACTACTGTCATTCTCATCACTACTGTCATTCCCATCACTACTCTTATTGTCATCACTCTCATTCTCATCACTACTCTCATCACTACTCTCATTCTCATCACTACTCTCATTCTCATCACTACTCTCATTCTCATCACCATTCTCATTCTCATCACTACTCTCATCACTACTCTCATTCTCATCACTACTCTCACTCTCATCACTACTGTCATTCTCATCACTCCTCTCATCACTACTGTCATTCTCATCACTACTCTAAATCTCATCACTACTCTCATTCTCATCACTACTCTTATTCTCATCACTACTGTCATTCTCATCACTACTGTCATTCTCATCACTACTCTCAATCTCATCACTACTCTCAATTTCATCACTACTCTCAATCTCATCACTACTCTCACTCTCATCACTACTCTCATTCACATCATTACTCTTTCTCATCACTACTCTTGTTTTCATCACTACACTCATTCTCATCACTACTCTCATTCTCATCACTACTCTCATTCTCATCACTACTGTCATTCTCATCACTACTGTCATTCCCATCACTACTCTTATTGTCATCACTCTCATTCTCATCACTACTCTCATCACTACTCTCATTCTCATCACTACTCTCATTCTCATCACTACTCTCATTCTCATCACCATTCTCATTCTCATCACTACTCTCATTCTCATCACTACTCTCATTCTCATCACTACTCTCATTCTCATCACTACTCTCATTCTCATCACTACTCTCATTCTCATCACTACTCTTATTCTCATCACTACTCTCATTCTCATCACTACTGTCATTCTCATCACTACTGTCATTCTCATCACTACTCTTATTTTCATCACTACTGTCATTCTTATCAATACTCTCATTCTCATCACTACTGTCATTCTCATCACTACTCTTATTCTCATCACTACACTCATTCTCATCACTACTCTCGTTCTCATCACTACTCCCATTATCATCACTACTCTCATCATTACTCTCATTCTCATTACTACTCTCATTCTCATTCTCATCACTTCTTTCATCACTACTCTCATCACTACTCTTACTCTCATCATTACTCTCGTTCTCATCACTACTCTTATTCTCATCACTACTCTTATTCCCATCACTACTCTTATTATCATCACTACTGTCATTCTCGTCATTACTGTCATTCTCGTCATTATTGTCATTCCCATCACTACACTCATTCTCATCACTACTGCCATTCCCATCACTACTCTCATTCTCATCACTACTCTCATTCTCATCACTACTTTCATTCTCATCACTACTCTCATTCTCATCACTACTGTCATTCTCATCACTACTCTTATTCTCATCACTACACTCATTCTCATCACTACTCTTATTCTCATCAGTACTGTCATTCCCATCACTACTCTTATTGTCATCACTCTTATTCACATCACTACTCTGATTCTCATCACTACTCTCATTCTCATCACTACTGTCATTCTCATCACTACTGTCATTCTCATCACTACTGTCATTCCCATCACTACTCTTATTGTCATCACTCTCATTCTCATCACTACTCTAATCACTACTCTCATTCTCATCACTACTCTCATTCTCATCACTACTCTCATCACTACTCTCATTCTCATCACCACTCTCATTCTCATCACTACTCTCATCACTACTCTCATTCTCATCACTACTCTCATTCTCATCACTACTCTCACTCTCATCACTACTGTCATTCTCATCACTCCTCTCATCACTACTGTCATTCTTATCACTACTCTCATTCTCATCACTACTCTCATTCTCATCACTACTGTCATTCTCATCACTACTGTCATTCCCATCACTACTCTTATTGTCATCACTCTTATTCACATCACTACTCTGATTCTCATCACTACTCTCATTCTCATCACTACTGTCATTCTCATTACTACTGTCATTCTCATCACTACTCTTATTCTCATCACTACTGTCATTCTCATCACTACTGTCATTCTCATCACTACTCTCATTCTCATCACTACTGTCATTCTCATCACTACTCTTATTCTCATCACTACACTCATTCTCATCACTACTCTCGTTCTCATCACTACTCTCATCACTACTCCCATTATCATCACTACTCTCATCATTACTCTCATTCTCATTACTACTCTCATTCTCATTCTCATCACTTCTCTCATCACTACTCTCATCACTACTCTTACTCTCATCATTACTCTCGTTCTCATCACTACTCTTATTCCCATCACTACTCTTATTATCATCACTACTGTCATTCTCGTCATTACTGTCATTCTCGTCATTATTGTCATTCCCATCACTACACTCATTCTCAACACTACTGTCATTCCCATCACTACTCTCATTCTCATCACTACTTTCATTCTCATCACTACTCTCATTCTCATCACTACTGTCATTCTCATCACTACTCTTATTCTCATCACTACACTCATTCTCATCACTACTCTCGTTCTCATCACTACTGTCATTCCCATCACTACTCTTATTGTAATCACTCTCATTCTCATCACTACTCTCATCACTACTCTCATTTTCATCACTACTCTTATTCTCATCACTACATTCATTGTCATCACTACTCTTATTCTCATCACTGCTGTCAATCTCATCACTACTCTCATTCTCATCACTACTGTCATTCTCGTCACTACTGTTATTCCCATCACTACTCTCATTCTCATCACTACTCTTATTCTCATCACTACTGTCATTCCCATCACTACTCTCACTCTCATCACTACTTTCACTCTCATCACCACTGTCATTCTCATCACCACTCTCATTCTCATCACTACTCTCATCACTACTCTCATTCTCATCACTACTCTCATCACTACTCTCATTCTCATCACTACTCTCATTCACGTCACTACTCTCACTCTCATCACTACTCTTAATATCATCACTACACTCATTCTCATTACTAATCTCATTCTCATCATTACTCTCACTCTCATCACTACTCTCATCACTGCTCTCATTCTCATCACTACTCTCATTCTCATCACTACTCTCATTCTCATCACTACTCTTAATATCATCACTACACTCATTCTCATTACTAATCTAAGTCTCATCACTACTCTCACTCTCATCACTACTCTAAATCTCATCACTACTCTCATTCTCATCACTACTCTTATTCTCATCACTACTGTCATTCTCATCACTATTCTCAATCTCATCACTACTCTCAATCTCATCACTACTCTCAATTTCATCACTACTCTCAATCTCATCACTACTCTCACTCTCATCACTACTCTCATTCACATCATTACTCTTTCTCATCACTACTCTTGTTTTCATCACTATACTCATTCTCATCACTACTCTCATTCTCATCACTACTCTCATTCTCATCACTGCTGTCATTCTCATCACTACTGTCATTCCCATCACTACTCTTATTGTCATCACTCTCATTCTCATCACTACTCTCATCACTACTCTCATTCTCATCACTACTTTCATTCTCATAACTACTCTCATCACTACTCTCATTCTCATCACCACTCTCATTCTCATCACTACTCTCATCACTACTCTCATTCTCATCACTACTCTCATTCTCCTCACTACTGTCATTCCCATCACTACTCTTATTGTCATCACTCTTATTCACATCACTACTCTCATTCTCATCACTACTCTCATTCTCATCACTACTGTCATTCTCATCACTACTCTTATTCTCATCACTACTCTCATTCTCATCACTACTGTCATTCTCATCACTACTGTCATTCTCATCACTACTCTTATTCTCATCACTACTGTCATTCTCATCACTACTCTCATTCTCATCACTACTGTCATTCTCATCACTACTCTTATTCTCATCACTACACTCATTCTCATCACTACTCTTGTTCTCATCACTACTCCCATCACTACTCTCATTTTTATCACTACTTTTATTCTCATCACTACTCTCATTCTCATCACTACTCTCATTCTCATCACTACTCTCATCACTACTCTCATTTTCATAACTACTCTTATTCTCATCACTACTCTCATTCTCATCACTACTGTCATTCTCATCACTACTTTCATTCTCATCACTACTGTCAATCTCATCACTACTCTCATTCTCATCACTACTGTCATTTTCGTCATTACTGCTATTCTCATCACTACTTTCATTCTCATCACTACTGTCATTCTCATCTCTACTCTCACTCTCATCACTACTCTCACTCTCATCACTACTGTCATTCTCATCACTACACTCATTCTCATCACTACTCTTATTCACATCACTACTCTCATTCTCATCACTCCTTTCATTCTCATCACTACTCTCATTCCCATCACTTCTCTCATTTTCATCACTACTCTCATCACTACTCTCATTCTCATCACTACTGTCATTCTCATCACTACTGTCATTCCCATCACTACTCTTATTGTCATCACTCTCATTCTCATCACTACTCTCATCACTACTCTCATTCTCATCACTACTTTCATTCTCATAACTACTCTCATCACTACTCTCATTCTCATCACCACTCTCATTCTCATCACTACTCTCATTCTCATCACTACTCTCATTCTCCTCACTACTGTCATTCCCATCACTACTCTTATTGTCATCACTCTTATTCACATCACTACTCTCATTCTCATCACTACTCTCATTCTCATCACTACTGTCATTCTCATCACTACTCTTATTCTCATCACTACTCTCATTCTCATCACTACTGTCATTCTCATCACTACTCTCAATCTCATTTCTACTCTCATCACTACTCTCAATATCATCACTACTCTCATTCACATCACTACTCTCATTCACATCACTACTCTCATCACTACTCTCAATCTCATCACTACTGTCATTCCCATCACTACTCTTATTGTCATCACTCTTATTCACATCACTACTCTCATTCTCATCACTACTGTCATTCTCATCACTACTGTCATTCTCATCACTACTGTCATTCTCATCACTACTCTTATTCTCATCACTACTGTCATTCTCATCACTACTCTCATTCTCATCACTACTGTCATTCTCATCACTACTCTTATTCTCATCACTACACTCATTCTCATCACTACTCTTGTTCTCATCACTACTCTCATCACTACTCTTATTTTTATCACTACTTTTATTCTCATCACTACTCTCATTCTCATCACTACTCTCATCACTACTCTCATTTTCATAACTACTCTTATTCTCATCACTACTCTCATTCTCATCACTACTGTCATTCTCATCACTACTTTCATTCTCATCACTACTGTCAATCTCATCACTACTCTCATTCTCATCACTACTGTCATTTTCGTCATTACTGCTATTCTCATCACTACTTTCATTCTCATCACTACTGTCATTCTCATCTCTACTCTCACTCTCATCACTACTCTCACTCTCATCACTACTGTCATTCTCATCACTACACTCATACTCATCACTACTCTTATTCACATCACTACTCTCATTCCCATCACTCCTTTCATTCTCATCACTACTCTCATTCCCATCACTTCTTTCATTTTCATCACTACTGTCATTCTCATCACTACTCTCAATATCATCACTACGTTCATTCTCATCACTACTCTCATTCCCATCACTTCTCTCATTTTCATCACTACTCTCATCATTACTCTCATTCTCATCACTTCTCTCACTCTCATCATTACTCTCATCACTACTCTCATCACTACTCTCATTCTCATCACTACTCTCATTCACATCACTAATCTCATTTTCATCACTACTCCCATCATTACTCTCATTCTCATCACTTCTCTCACTCTCATCATTACTCTCATCACTACTCTCATCACCATTCTCATTCTCATTACTACTCTCATTCTCATCACTACTCTCATCATTACTCTCATTCTCATCACTACTTTTATTCTCATCACTACTCTCATTCTCATCACTACTCTCATCATTACTCTCATTCTTATCACTAGTCTCATTCTCATCACTACTCTCATCATTACTCTCATTCTCATCACTTCTCTCACTCTCATCATTACTCTCATCACTACTCTCATCACCATTCTCATTCTCATTACTGCTCTCATTCTCATCACTACTCTCATCATTACTCTCATTCTTATCACTACTCTCATTCTTATCACTACTCTCATTCTCATCACTACTCTCATTCTCATCACTACTGTCATTCTCATCACTACTCTTGTTCTCATCACTATTCTTATTCTCATCACTATTCTCACTCTCATCACTACTCTCATTCTCATCACTACTCTTGTTCTCATTACTACTCTCATTGTCATCACTACTCTCATCATTACTCTCATTCTCATTACTTCTCTCACTCTCATCATTACTCTCATCACTACTCTCATCATTACTCTCATTCTCATCACTACTTTCATTCTCGTCACTACTGTCAATCTCATCACTATTCTCATTCTCGTCACTACTCTTGTTTTCATCACTATTCTTATTCTCATCACTATTCTCACTCTCATCACTACTCTCATTCTCATCACTACTCTTGTTCTCATTACTACTCTCATTCTCATCACTACTCTCATTGTCATCACTACTCTCATTCTCATCACTACTCTCATTCTCATCACTACTCTCATCATTACTCTCATTCTCATCACTACTCTTGTTCTCATCACTACTGTCATTCTCATCACTACTCTCATCATTACTGTCATTCTCATCACTTCTCTCACTCTCATCATTACTCTCATCACTACTGTCATTCTCATCACTACTGTCATTCTCATCACTACTCTCATTCTTATCACTACTGTCATTCTCATCACTACTATCATCACTACTCTCATTCTCATCACTATTCTCATCACTACTCTCATTCTCATCACTACTCTCATTCTCATTACTACTCTCATTCTCATCACTACTCTCATCACTACTCTCATCACTACTCTCATTTTTATCACTACTCTCATTCTCATCATTACTCTCATTATCATCACTACACTCATTCTCATCACTACTCTCATCACTACTCTCATTTTTATCACTACTCTCATTCCCATCACTACTCTCATTCTCATCACTACTCTCATTCTCATCACTACTCTTATTCTCATCACTACTGTCATTCTCATCACTACTCTTATTCTCATCACTACTCTTATTATCATCACTACTCTCATTCTCATCACTACTGTCATTCACATCACTACTCTCATTCTCATCACTACTCTCATTCTCATTACTACTGTCACTCTCATCACTACTCTCATTCTCATCACTACTCTCATTCTCATTACTACTGTCACTCTCATCACTACTCTCATTCTCATCACTACTCTCATTCTCATCACTACTGTCACTCTCATCACTACTCTCATCACTACTCTCATTCTCATCACTACTCGGAAAGAGGAAGATACATTACAGTTAAATTTTCAGTAAGGAGGCGTGTTCTAATATATACAGGAATGTGTATTGTGACATCACACAGAAACAACAAAAAATCGCAACCCTTAAAGATATCATGAAATAAAATAATTAATGGTTCTAAAATGCACGAAAGTATAGCACTACACAAAAACTTAATATTAAACGGGTACAGTAGTGATGATGTGTAGTTGGTGTAATCTGACACCTTGAGCTATAAGCAAACAAATTATTGCGTTGTACTTGTCATCATGACGTCATCATGATAGTCTGACGCATTTCATTTGCAGTAAGTGGCGGATCAATTGGGGGGTTTTGTAATGAAAAAAATATTTTATAATTCAATGGAAAAATGTTTGCAGACATTGATTAGACTAATAATTTTAGAACAATGCTTTCTTATAAATTCACTGAAATATTTTCTATCTATCCCGTAGGAAAACACCAATGCTTTATTTATTGATAAGTGGGCAGATGTATGGGTCTTACAAATCGATTTATTGCAAGGACATACCCTCAATGCATCACAATGAGTTTTTGTTTTAAAGTGAACCAAAGAAGTATTTTAAAAGCTATTTGAAAAGTGCTGCTATCCTAATAAAATTTTAGAAATAACTTATTTATTTCAAATTAAAATGCAGTTAATTGACCGGCAAAAAATTCAACACTTATTATTTCAACAATCATCAATCGAAATCTGTCGAACCCAGCGGTGTTTTCATAACTACAGAGGTTGTTGAAAACGTTCATGCATTAAAGTTTAAATTTCAACCTCATTATGCCCTTGCAATATCGAAATTCCTTTACAACTTCAATATCACAAGTATAGTTGCTAAAATCACGTGACACCGAATCACATGATCAGTCTGAATATAAAATATAATCGTCCTGAATATGTGTTTTAGTTCATCATATTTTGATCCAATATCGATACTGTAAACCGACTTTTATTCGCCGCGACTTTATTTCCCGATTTACTAGTGATGAACTAGCTCGTGGCGACTAATTTTCGCGACCAAGAAAATTTTAAACGTACAAGAAACATTAAAGTCTGATTCGCGTCGAGAAATATTCGCGATGAACAGGTTCTCGCAAAACTTGTGAATAAAAGTTGGTTTACAGCATATCAAATCGACATATGAATGAAAGTTAAAGGCTATTCAGCTTGCTTTTGAATACATACAATCTTCTAATGACAAACATGTTACTATACTCTCAGACTCCCTATCATGTCTTCAGTCAATGAACAACATCAATATTGATCATCCATATATTTTAGATATCTTACTAAACAAGGTAAAATAGTTTTATTCTGTTGGATCCCAAGTCACATTGGTATCCATGGCAACACCAAAGCAGACAAAGCGGCCAAAAATGCACTTCAATGTGATATTGTACATTTCAAAATTCCATACACTGATTTTGAATATTTCATAAAACTATATGTAAATTGTGTTTGGCAAATCTATTGGGATTTCTTTGACATGAGTAAACTTTATTCGATTCAAAACAAAGTAAACAAATCGTGTAACATCGTAATGAAACGCCAAGACGAAGTGATTATTTCAAGAATGCGCATCGGACATTCAAAATTGACACATTCTTACCTACTAAACAGAGAACCTCAACCTGAATGCATATCTTGTGACTACATTAACTGTACATCCCGTTCTTTTAGAATGTAGTGATTTTACGCCCATACGAAATAGACTTTTTAATAGTGTGCAATCAATGAAAGAACTGTTTTTGCAAATATCGACAATCGTTATATTATATAATATTTACAAGAATGTGACTTTTACAGAAAAATTTGAAAACTTTCATAATACAACTGGGTTTTTTTTAAAACCTATTTGTATATATGCAAGGTGAAGATAACGAACAGTGATCAATCTCATAACTCCTATAAGCAATACAAAATAGACAGTTGGGCAAACACGGACCCCCGGACATACCAGACGTGGGACCAGGTGCCCAGGAGGTATTTTTAACTTTCATGTCCGTCGAATGGGACGTTAAAGGGTGTCCCATGTCAAGCCCCTTGGCACGCAAAAGATCGTTTGCCTGATGTTCGAAAAAAAATAGGCTCACTAGGGGCCGTCAGGGAAACTCAAACACTCACAACCAAACATAATTCAATCAGTTAACCGCCGTAAAAATGGCTGAAATATTGCCAAAACGGCGAAAAACCCCAATTAATCAATCTTCTCACATAGACGTTTTTGAATAATTCTGCTTCATAAAAATATAAAAATAAGTCAGCTAACGAAGGAGCACAATTCGTGCCCATAGGGACCTGATCACCTAAGAGAACGAATATAGTGTCAATGAGGAACTCCAGCATCTTTTTGATTTCAACTTCAGAGTACTTGTGCGTGGAATTAGAGTGGTGTTTAACAAAGTATTTTTTAGCGCAGCACAGTCGTAGCAAACGTCACGTGCAGTACCATTAAATATTCAAAATTCCTGACAGGAACAAGCAAAAAAAGGCTTAATTACTAATGGACAATAAAAAACATTTATTTCAAGACTTGTTTTGTATGATCTTGAAAAAGTAAACAATATACCTGGTATTTTTAAAAGACAGCAAAGTAAATATCAAACTTATTTCTTGTTATAAAGAATCTTTACTAAAGAGTAGATGGGGCCCATATGGGCTAAACCAGATTCTGAGCTCCATGTGCATGTACTCGTTTAATCATAGCTGCACTAATATAGCCCTTTCTGATTTATTTTATTCTGACCTTTTGGGGAGAGGGCTAAAATTTCACAGGATCTTACGAGTAACGGTGCAAAATATTTTTATGAATAACCTGATATGGAAATATCTTTTTAAAAAATCTCTTGAACTATTTAAGCTAAGGTTTTCATATTTTGTATGTACATTTTATAACAAAACGACCTTTCATGTGGTGCAATGTCTGTGATCTTGTGACCTTGACCTGGAAGTTTGACCAACTTTTAATTAAAAAATTTACCTATGCATTATGTTCTGAACTATTTAAGATGTATCTTTTGCATCTTGTATATATATTTCTTATTGGAAGACATTTCATTTGATATCATGATCTTTGACCTTGTTACTTTGAATTTGAAGTTTGGCCTACCTTTAAGAAAACATAACCTATTAAATATATTCAGAACTATTTTAAGTGGGGTTTTTATATTTTGTATAAAGATTCCTTATAGCAAGACTTTTTACACTCTGGTGTTTGACCTTTTGACCTTGTAGTTTGACCTACTTTTTAATATAATCCCTGACCTATTCAATATCTCCTGAACTATTAAAGATACGGATTTCATGTTTTGTATATAGGTTGTTAATGGTACGACCTTAATAATATTTCATGAAGCTTGACTTTGTGACCTTGACCTGGAAGTATGACCTGCTTGTAATAAAAAATCTATTTGATATCTTCTGAACTATTTAAAGTAGATCTTTTATATGTATATATTTTTCTTTTGACAATATCTTTCATTTTGATATCATGATCCTTTACCCTGTGACCTTGAACTCGGGAGTTTGACCTACAGTTAAGAAAATATAACTATTAAATATATCCGGAACTATTTTAGGTTGGATTTTCATATTGTGTATATAGATTCTTTATGGCAAGACCTTGTATACAATAGTGTTTGATCTTTTTGGCCTTGGAGTTTGACTTACTTTTTTTTTAAAAATCCCTGACCTATTCAATATCTCCTGAAGTATTTAAGGTAGGGACTTCATATTTTGTGTTTAGGTTCTTTATGGTAACACCTTATTATTTTGTGAAGTTGACCTTGTGACCTTGACCTGGAAGTTTGACTTACTTTCAATAAAAATCTTAACTATTTAATATCTCTTGAATTATATAAGACAAAGCTTTCATATTATGTATATATATTTCTTATGGCAAGGTCTTCATATCATACCATGATCAATGACCTTCTGACTTTTGTCTTATCCAGAACAGTAAGATCATGTTAGTCATATTAGTGTTGAGGCATCTTTGTGTTATGTGAATTTATTTTCAATTATGTTGTGATTATTTTGGGACTATGTTGGGACCACAATATGGGGTCAAAGTTTTCAAGGGAATAAAGATTGATGAAAAATTATCCTTTAAGAATTACAACAGCTGAACAATGGCAGGGCCAATGTGATTCAGGTGAGCGATGTGGCCCATGGGCCTCTTGTTTTATTCTATATCCTTTATGCCCAAGACATGATCAACGCAAGGGTGTCTGACTATTATCTAATTTAATCTAATTCATTATCTAACTTAAAGGCTGTTAATCCTTTGTTTCCATCAAACTATTACGTTGCCAATGTCTTGTTTGATTATTATGCTGTTTTTCCTTCTTTAAACCACTAAGACATAAGTTCTGGAAACTTATGACTTTTCAATAATAATGTTAATATACTTGTTTCGTAATCATGATAAAAAGTGGATGTACGAAGAAGACTATCTACAGAAATCCAGAACGTGTTGGTCGTAGTAGAACTGCACCGTATTGTGATGTTAAGAATGCATTCATTTTATTTTCTAGCATCTTCAGAATTTAGCAGATACACCCAAGACGACAAGGTGAATTACCTAAGCCTGTCATCAAACTGTTTTGTTTTAACGGGAAGAACATCGTACACATTTAGGGTCAAGGCACATAACGACGTTCATATGGCCCTGGGTAGTGTTGATAGTTATACAAGTGGTACACATTATGAAATCCTAATTTGTGGATGGGCCAATACTCGCTCTGTCATCAGGTACGGTATTGGTGGAAGTGAATGCGTTGTACACAGTGCGACTCTTTTGAGTCAGACCTACTTCGATGATTTCTGGGTTTCTTGGTCCGGGGGCCAGGTTAAAGCAGGAACCGGTAGTACAGTTGGGAGCAACACTTTCATGACCTGCTCACACTCGCCTTCATATGAAGTCAATTATATCTTGATCAAGACAGGATGGGGTTCAACGGGTGACTGGAGATTCCCAAACGGTATGTATACACATGTAGTACCTGTTTACGAATACACGGCACAAAAAATTAAAGCTGATATGAATTAATAAATATAGTAGAATACTCTGTGCCCGCCATATTTTTCTGCTTATCCGCCATATTAAATGAATATCCTATTGTTATATGTATCAGGGTTTGCATGGTATATAAGGGGACGAGTTTTGTTACGCTTCACATCACATTTGCGTTTTTGATTAACTTATGTTCACGGTATGATGTTCGTTATGAAAACGTCGAATGCGAACGACTATTTACCTGAGTCTACTCGTAATAGTTGTAAAGGATCGCAGATGCACGTGTACACTTGTCGAAAATACTCTAAGTAGTAGTAAAACTCCCTTCATTTGTATAATCCATGAAAGAAAACGGTAATCTCCATTTGTATTCCTACAGTAAACACCGTTGTACAGACCGCGACACATTTAGCCCGTGCCGATCAGCTATTGAATAAGGGGAAGTATCAGAGTAGAATATTGTACATGAATTCTTATATTGTATGATTTACTGGTCAAAGATTTGCAGATTTGTAAATCGGGAAATCATTTAGGTACATAAACTGCGCATGCATATATAATTTTCATATACAGCACTGTACGAGTGTATGGGATTGGAGAGAGAGATTCAAACGATGATATTGTTGCCTGATGTTATTTATTTTTCGCCTACTTCTCAATAGAGAATTTTTGGTCCCCTCATGGCTACTGTGATGTTTACATAGAATATGGAATAGATTTCAAAATTATGGTTTCCCAGCATAAATTTACTAGTCCATCTTATCATAATTCAAACTACATTGTACCTAACACACAAAGTGCTTGACTGTCTATTCATAAAAGTTGGCACTGTGATTAGAAAAATGTAATAGATGGGAACTTCATATTCAATGTTTATAAATTTCTTGCACTGTATTCTACTACTTTATATATATATATAAGTCTGCTGGTGGACTGTTAGTCCCCGAGGGTCTGTACAGCCCAGTAGCTAAGTACTTCGTTACTAGCTTGAAAATACGGATGTATATTTAATTGCTGTTATAAAATTTAGAAATTCATTTCACAATTTAGGAATATCTCCCTCACGCATAGCTCGTATCCTTAGACGAATTTGACTCCACTTTTTGGCACACTGTTTTTCCCTATAATAGCTCTAAAGTTTCATTGTCATTTCGGATTTCAAACATTTCGATTGAGCATCACTGAAGGGACATTATTTGTCTAAATGCGCATCTGGTGCATCAACATTGGTACCGTATAAGTTTTACATAAAAAGAAAATATTACTTGGTAGAAATAGATATAAAATCCACGATCGTTATGTCATTTCATAAGACGCTTAATATAATAACGACGCATAATGTAATAAACTTTTATCTATATTTTGCGTTATTGCATGTACATATCCCCCTGAAAAATGACGATACATACCTGTTTATTACATATTGCATTGCAACACATGTATTCTGATTGTATGGTGTAGAATTGCACCCTTTACCAAGTTTTCCTTCATTTACACAGTGTAAGGAATGGTAAACACAAAATCACAAATCGAAATGTATAAAGGCCAAGACTATTTTTAAGCGTAGGAACTTCATACACGAATAATGTACATGTGTTCAGAAAACTCACATGCATGTATTGTAGGACTATAGCATATGCGTGTTTTAACGTTTCTGTAACATGCCATAATGATTACTTTCAAGCTTGAAAGTAGTTTTTCCAAAAATATTTTCATTTTGTAGATCTGGCTCAATGGTTATATACTGAAAATAGACATACTGCTGTACGTCGAAATTTCAAATTCAAATCTATGTGATAAAATTTAGCATTTATAAATCGCTAAATTCGTGTTGAGGTATTATTTGATATGATACAATGTCAATATACAATGATGCATAAGCGGGATTTGCAAAAGGCAAGGGTATAAACATTTTTTTAGGTCACCTGAATCATTCAGGTGACCTATTGCTATCTGTTTTTGTCCGTCGTCGTGCGTTAACATTTGAACATTTTCAGCTTCTTCTCTGAAACCCCTGAACCAATATCAACCAATGTTGGCATATAGCATCTGTGGGTGAAGGGGAACAAAAATTGTGAAATTCGTGGTCCCTGCCCCCCTGGGGCCTGAGGGGTGGGGCAAAAACCATCAAAATGAGTGTAATTTTTAAAAAAAATTCTTCTTTACTCCTGGACATCAAGAAGCCAAACTGTGGGCATAATTATAATGAACGTTGAGCCCTCTACCAAAATTGTGAAATTCATGGCCCCTGGATCAGGGGTTCTGGTGTGATAGGGTGGGGCTCTATTGGTCATATAGTGAAAATGTAGAAAATCTTTGAAAATCTTCTTCTCTGTCTCTGGGTACTAAGTAGACAAACTAATAGCATGGTAATGATGAGCAAGGATGCTTCTTTAAAAATTGTGAAATTCATGGCCCCTGGATCAGGGGTTCTGGTGATAGGGTGGGGCTCTATAAGTCATATAGTGAAAATGCATTATTTCTTTGAAAATCTTCTTCTCTGTCCTTGGGTATTAAGTAGACAAACCAATAGCATGGTTATGATGAGCAAGGATGCCTCTTTCAAAATTGTGAAATTCATGGTCTCTGGGTCAGGGGTTCTGGTATTAGGGTGGGGCCCTATTGATCATATAGTGAAAATGTATTTTATTTCTTTGAAAATCTTCTCCTCTGCTGCTGGGTATTAAGTAGACAAACTAATAGTATGATAATGATGATCAAGGATGCTTCTTTCAAAACTGAAATTTATGGCCCCTGGGTCAAGGGTTCTGGTGCAAAGGCGGGGCTGATTGATTATATAGTGAAAATGCAATATTTCTTTGAAAATCTTCTGTTTTTGTCCGTCGTCGTTCGTCGTGCGTTAACATTTGAACATTTTTAGCTTCTTCTCTGAAACCCCTGAACCAATGTCAACCAATTTTGGCATATAGCACCTGTGGGTGGAGGGGAACAAAAATTGTGAAATTCGTGGTCCCTGCCCCCCTGGGGCCTGAGGGGTGGGGCAAAAACCATCAAAATGAGTGTAATTTTAAAAAATCTTCTTCTAAAATGACACGTGTACTTCATGACCACATAGCTATTCAATGTTTCTTCCATCCAAAAGTAAAATTCTTATATTTAAACACAAACCTAATTCAAACATTGGAAGGTTGTTACATGATACTCAGGTAACCTATAAGGCCCCTGGGCCTCTTGTTTAATAGTAGTATCAATATCTATATGGTCATGAAAAAACATTATATCATTTATATCCGGATTTATATACTGATTTACCAGGTAGATATCAATAATAACGAAGCTGCATAGTTCGGTGTTTTTAATTAATCTGATGCATTCAATCTAGATGTAATTCAAAATGAATTCCTTTCTGCTCTGACCGATAGCATGTTTCTAAATTTTCGGGGACGAATCTTGCAGACAAAATAATTAATAGGGGAATGAATAAATTCATTTTATATAAGGCACGTATACAGGGTTGTGATGGGCAGGGGGCCTGGCCTGCCCTCCCCCACGTTTTGGACGATTTACTTTTTCCGTTATTCTAACATACAATGTCAATATTTTCTACATGCAAAGTTCAAACTATTATTTATTTTAAATTTCTAATGATGAATTCAGTTATAAGCACCGATGTAACTCCTGTAAGTTTCAATATATTGTCAATTACAAATTCTAAAATAGCTGAATGCTTGTAAGCTTACACTTCTCTCAATGATAAATTTTCATTCCTTCTGTGAAATGATATTGTACATTAAAGTAGGACAATCTCTCTCTCTCTCTCTCTCTCTCTCTCTCTCTCTCTCTCTCTCTCTCCTGTTCACTCAATGACTATGCACATGCAAAGTGACCGTAAATAATGATGTGATTCCCAAAGAGACAATTTAAAGTTATATTTTCGTTTTTATATTTCCTTTATATATGTATTTGTGTATATTTACGATCATTATTCCCTTATTAATATTTCTACGTTTGTATGTGATCATTGATGAATTTGAATTGTGCACGCAATATATCCAACCAGATGCTCAGTGCATATGTACCTACATGATCTGAAGATTCCTAATTTCTATAAACTACAAAACCCGCGATCAGGCAAGCATCCAATACAAAACAATAGTGGACTCTGATATTTCCCCTGATTGAAGACAATCTGATTTGACACACGTGAAGTGTGTCGCATTCTATATGATTATAATAGAATGACAATGTGTCGTAAAATTCTGTCAAGATACAAATGAAGTATCATTGTTTTTCGTGGATTTATCAGAATAAAGAGAATCTAACATTTTTTACTAAGTGCACATATCCGGTACCTATTGAATAGATGTTCGCATTTGATGCGAGTATGACATGTACATTACATGTATGCATATGCACCTGTATTTTGCTTTGCTAGAATTGATATGAATATTCCATTCTATCAATATCTAATTGGTAAATGATTTTTCCGCATTTATTTCATAAGAAACTGCAAATACTGTAGATTCTTAAATATACGCAGGGAATTTATTATCGCGTAATTTTGCGAGAAACATCACTCGCGAAATTAAATTATTCCGTTTTATTTTGCTGTCGTTAAAATACATGTGAGAACTCTTGATTAACAGACTACAAGCGATTTGACGTATACTAGTCATTTCAACATATTAAGTTCTCGCGTAAAATAAGGAACCTACAGTACTTACATGCACGTGCATGTATGCAAAAAAAAATTGGGTTTTCTTTCTGCGTTTTTGTCTAAATCATCTAAACTTTCAAAATGTTTCACTAATATACAATATATACTTCATGCATGTGCAAGTATGCAAAAAAAAAAGTTTGGAGTTTTTTTGTTTTTTTGTTTGTTTTTTTTTGGGGGGGGCGTTTTTGTCTTAATCATCTAAACTTTCAAAATGTTTCACTAATATACAATATTCATGCACGTGCAAGTATGCAAAAAAAGTTTAGAGGGTTGTTTTTTTTGTGTGTGTGTGTTTTTGTCTTAATCATCTAAACTTTCAAAATGTTTCACTAATATACAATATATACTTCATGCATGTGCAAGTATGCAAAAAAGGTTTGGAGGTTTGTTTTGCGTTTTTGTCTTAATCATCTAAACTTTCAAAATGTTTTACTAATATACAATAAATACTTCATGCATGTGCAAGTATGCAAAAAAGTTTGGAGGTTTTTTTTGGTTTTTTTTTTTTTTGCGTTTTTGTCTTAATCATCTAAACTTTCAAAATGTTTCACTGATATACATTATATACTTTATGCATGTGCAAGTATGCAAAAAAAGTTTGGAGGGTTGGTTTTTTTTTTTGTTTTTTTTTGTTGCGTTTTTGACTTAATCATCTAAACTTTCAAAATGTTTCACTAATATACAATATATATTTTGTAATTTTGAGTAAAACTTGATGTATTACAACGTGATTTCATTTATTTCTCCTTCTCTATATATTTGGAGATTTGCACTGGTCGAGTCCAGCTAGAAAATCACTCAGGTGTAACAACTACATTTGGGGTATATACGGGTAGAGTAAATTAGGCTACCTGAGAGAAATATGGTGGATACGATGAGACATATGTATGTATTTATGAATTTATGTCAGCTTTAAACGTCTTCAATTCATGACCGAGCAAAGTACCCAGTATACTTTGATAAAATGGGACATCACTTTATTAGTTTGTAAACAGGAATCATCTAAAAGGTAACTCATTGATTTTATAAAACAAAGTCCTCACAATCCTCCCAACAGATGAATATATATTGGGAGAAAATTTTACCAGAACTTTGTGTAATGGCTATGTGGGTTGTAGATTACGCCCCAGTCTTATTGTTCATTTTTTTTCTGATCAGATGTTGCCTGCACACATGAGACCAACAGCAACGTCAACGTCGCTACTGACGACACATCCTGCAATGGAGTCAGTTCGTACGCATGCGCCTCCTCATACAAACGGGCTGCTGGGAATACGCAACGTACTTGTCAAGTACAGAAAGTGTGGTCAGGATATCCACTAATCTGCTCAGGTCAGACACCAAGACAATTTTGATTGCATTGACCTTATTATACAGAAAGACTCATATTTCCAACTTGTGTTTAATCATCAAATTTTTCCTTCCAGTTTCAACTTGCAAAATTGATATCTTATTCATCGTAGAAGCTTCTTACTACACGAATTCAATTCACTCTTCCCTTATGACTGTTATTGGCGATTTGGTTGGACTAATGGCCATTTCTACAAATGACATACAAGTCGGGGTCATAACGTATGACAATGTTGTGGACAAGAACATCAAATTGAATGCGTACTCATCAGCGACAGCCCTGGATACAGCTGTTACCTCAATAACAATACCAAGTGCTTCTTCGTCGATTTACCTTGGCAACGCTCTGAGAGACGGCTTTTATGATTTCGTTAAGTTATCCAACGGAAACAGATTTGACGCCTACAGATATTTCATTCTTATCGCAAAAACTTATTCTTCCAATTATGGTAGAGATGTGGCAAACGCTATAAGACAGAACCCCAGAAATCAAGTTTTTACTATCGGTAAAATACTAGTGTTACTTTGAGGCAATGCTTTCAAGAAGGCTATTTTATTCTTCTTTTCTTTCTAATTAAGGTATCCATTGTATAATGAAAGGATAATAAATAAAGGATAAAGGATAATAAATTTAAATCAAGATAAATGCTTGTAAAATAACGATGAAAGTGAAATAGATCAAAATACATAATGATTAGAAGCCGATCATTTTGCACTTGAAACGTTTTTGAAGAGTTATCAGCCATTAATGAAAATAAGAAGGAAAAAAAATACTTTTTAATGGATGAAGTAACAGTGTCTTACATAAAATTGAATTCTTAACAAATTGAAATTATTAAAATGTGCAATGATAGGACACTATGCTTATACGTAAAGACTAATATCAAAACAACGTATGATTGCATGGAAGAATATGTCATATAATCTGACGGTTTTTTATTGATATCACCTGTTACTGACAGCTGATCTTTACACTGTAGGTATAAGTCCATCTTCATCTTTGATCTCGGACCTGAAGTTATCGGCGGGTGATGATAACAGATACTTGCAATTAAGCACTCCGACAGATCTCTATCCACATTTCAACACATTTCTACAGAAAATCGCCACGTGTCCAGCAACAGCACCTGTTCAGAGAACCGTCAGTAAGTTCATAGACTATACTTACATTCTCAAATAGAACCACATTAAATCCGACAATCTCAACTAACAGATTTCCCGAAAATTTTACTTTAATTTTAGAATAATCTAGTGAGATTTGCTACCAAAATCTCTCCTTCACTTGCGCCATCATTTACTGTTCACATTTTCAATCAATGAATCATTTTGAACAATTTGTGGTATAATAAACTTAGTGTGTTTAAAAAAGTGGAGATGCAAACCACGTAAAAGTAGCTTGTTAATAGAGTGAATATTCAAGTTTCTTCAAATCATGACAGAAGATATTTTGTGTTTGTGACCGAACTGCTAGAATAGATGGTCCGAAGATATCTTGTTGATGAAAGGTGAAGATGACGAACAGTTATCAATCTCATAAATCCCATAAGCAATACAACATAGATAGTTGGGCAAACATGGTCCCCTGGACACACCAGAGGTGGGGCCAGGTGCCTATGAGAAGTATACATCTCATGTCGACCGGTCACACCTGCCGTGGGCCCTATATCCTGATCACGTAAACGGAGTTATCTGTAGTCAAAATCAGTGTGTCACGAACGGTCTAGCAATCGGTATGAAACACATCATACAACCTTAGACCCAATGAGATTGTATTGGCAAACTAGATCGTTATAACGACCATAGAAGTTGCGAAATGCTGACTTTAATCGAGACTATTGAAAACCCTGGTTTGTCAGTAGCTTGCCTTGATTTACAAACTGACCATACGCAGAACAAGCTCTTGCGTATCGAATCAGTTGAGAGATATAAACACCATTTGCAGGTGATAATAGAATATTGCTACATAGATTTGGGAAGGTGTGCTTATAGAATGAATGTTTAATTAAAAGCCGTCTACATGAGAAGAAAAAATAATAGCATATACACTTGGATATATCGACGACGCTTTATCTATCGATTAAAGTTCTGTTTGACATGTTTCATACCGATTATTAGGCCGTTCTTGGCACACTAGTTTTGACAGTGACTACGGATTCCTTCGTTTATGAGATCGGTGGGTGTAAACAGTCGACAGGGGATGCATACTCATCCTAGGCACCATATCCCATTTCTGATATATCCAGAGTTCCGTGATTGTCCCATCCTCTATTTTGTATTCCTTATTATCTTAACTAAACTGATTTTCAATCATGTACAGATTCCATGCATCGCAGTGAACTCGTTAAAGGACACAACAGTCTTCCATATCTGCTTCATACATGTATTTGGATATTTTATTGACCATATTTGTTAACGGTAAACTAACAACTCAACTTAATTAAAAAACAGGATGACTTCAGATTCTCAGTTGCAATTTTCCATTGTCATCTGCATACGGTATTTATGTATCCTAACTGAGTAGTTGTAAAAGTATCTTCTGCGTAGGATTAATTTTCAAATTGAGACAGCCTTCTTACATACATGTTGATGTTGGACTTTCAGCTACAACCTGGCATTAGGTTGAATGCTGTCTGACGTGTTTTATAAGACCACGCTTTGCATGCTGATTTTGACTACATATTACTCTCTGAATTGTTAGGCAGTTGTATGCACATCGATTTTGACTACAAATAACTCCGTTTACCTTATCAAGATATAGGGCTTACGGCGGGTGTGACCGATCAACAGGGGGTGTTTATTCCTCCTCGGCACCTGATCCCACCTCTGGAGTGTCCAGGGGTCCGTGTTTGCCCACCTCTCCATGTTGTATTATAGGAGTTATGAGATTGATCA
This sequence comes from Ostrea edulis, assembly GCF_947568905.1. Taxonomy (NCBI): domain Eukaryota; kingdom Metazoa; phylum Mollusca; class Bivalvia; order Ostreida; family Ostreidae; genus Ostrea; species Ostrea edulis. The sequence goes on from NC_079165.1 coordinate 11,698,548, forward strand.
CTGTTCGTTATCTTCATCTTTCATTACTCCGTCTCCATATGAGTGAAAAATTCTCAAGCGGGACTTTAAACAATATACAACCAACCAAGAGTTTACCTAATCATGATCTAGGGTTCACTGTGGGAATTAACAGTCACAAGGGGATGTTTACCCCTTCTGGTGTGTCATGGTCTTTGTACTATTCTTAATTTTGTTATTTCTGGGATTGATCACTGTTCGTTATCTTAATTTTTTTTTTTTTTTTTGGAATAAACATAAAATGCAGATATATAAGATTGGCATGCATGTTAGGAAAATACATCAAACACGGATAACTATTTACCTGGAACTGACCAAGAGAAATACAGGTCGAAATCTCTTAACTCTGTATATTGACAAAATCACAATAAACATATGCAATTCCTGCAGCTGTCACTTCATGATATAAACTGCGACACGAATTAACCCATGTCGACTTCCCGTGTTCAATCAGCGGAAATATCAAAATAGAATATGTTTTCTGAATTCTTACATTCTAGCTTACAATATCAATTTATAGATGTAATCAGGAACTTAATGATCTAGGTGGATACACATCTGTGAGATATTTTATCATTTTCGAAAAGTAATGTAAAATTTGTAGTTGAGCATTGAAAAACCACTACTTACTGAACTGAAGGTCTTACAAATTGCAGATAATACTGAAATGTATTATATGCAGTTATTTCTTTGTAATGAAAGCACAAATCATGAGAGAAATTTTATTTAACAATATTTTATTTCATATCCTTTCATTTCAACACCTTTATTAGAGAAATCAAAGTAGTGGACAAGTTTAATATGGCGTTTTGGTATGTATGAAATAATCTCAAATATGAAAGTAGGAGTTATGAGATTGATCACTGTTCGTTATCTTCACCTTGCATACATACTACTTGGTATTTCTTCAACTCGGTTTCAGATATAAGAAAGGGATCAAATAATTCCCAGTAATTACAATGAGTAGCAAATGAATTGTAGACCCGTAACCACCGGAAGAGGACTGTAACCTTCATTTGATTGGTTGATCGATTGTATCTTGTATAACGTCCCATTCGAGAATTTTTCACTCATATGGTGACTTCACCATAACTGTTGAAGGCCTGCAAAATTTAGGCCTATGCTCGGTGCTTGCGGCCTTTGAACAGGGAGGGATTTTTATCGTGCCACACCTGCTGTGACATGGGTCCTCGGTTTTTGCGGTTTCGTCCGAAGTACAGCCCATTTAGTCGCCTCTTACGACAAGCAGTTGGTATTCAGGACCCTTTCTAACCCAGATCCGCACGGGATACCTTCATTTGAAATGCACAGGAAAGGTCTACATAACCCTTAATGAAAAGGTGAATATAACAGTGATCTATCTCATAATTCCTGTAAGGAATACACAATTAAGAGTTGGGCACACATAGACCCCTGGTCACATCAGAGATGGGATCAGGTGTCTAGGAGGAGTAATCACCCCTGTCAAATTGTCACACAGGCCGTGAGCCTTATACATGTATCTCGTTGAAGTAAAAGGCATAATCCATAGTCAAAATCAATGTGTAAAAAACGGCCTAACAATTGGTATTTAACATGTCAAACAGCATTTCATACAATGACAGGTTTTATTGCCAAACAAGATCGTTATAACGACAATATTTCAATTTGTGAAATGCTGACATTATAAACAAGACAGTTGAAACCCCTAAACATCAACTTTTATACCAGTAACCTAACTCAATTCAAAATGTGAGACTATGCAGAACAAGCTCTTACATAACAAATCAGTTGAGAAACATAACATGTCCAGGTGATTATGGGATACCGCGGCATAAATATGGAAAGTTGACGATGGAGAAGCAAAGTCACCCCGTTTGTGATAAAGGTTGATTGTTAAATTACGGTTGACATCTACGTTCTATAAAATATCTAAGTACGAAACAGATGTGGAGGACTCTATCGTGTTTTATTTCGAGTGCAGAGTGTTGTATCGAATAGACATATAAATGAAAATGATTATTATATTGTCGATATATCCTAATGTCGAGTTGAAGGCCACAGAGATTTTTCTTCTCTCGTACACATATTGTAGCTTTTAAATGAGTTGTGTCTCACAACAATATAAAACAGGTTAGTTAATAAAGGAGTACAATCCATGCCCATGGCAATTGCAACAGGCTGTTGAAAATCCTGAGCACCAAAGATTACTATGATAATGTTAATGGGCAACTCCGGCATTATTTAAATATCACCTTCAGAGTACGCATGCGTAGAATCAGAGAGGTGTAAAACAATGTAATTTTAAACGATTGATCACTAGATATGAATATTTTCTTTTTCCATTTTCATTGACGAAGCAACTGATGTCAAAAGTCTATTCTTTGATTTATCGTGATAAATGTTCGTGTAAAGTGTTCAAAAATCATTCGTTTTGATGTTGTTTTGAGAAAAGATTTGTAATTTCAACTTTACTAAAAGATCTTTAGAATTTTATAGACTCCACATTTGATTTACACTACTTCTGGCATATGTTGGGTCACAATACGTTTGGAGTTTCTCCTTCACAGCTGTTAATATTTTCGTAAGGAGCAAAGACAGGGCTTGCTAAAATATTTACTGGATCCCACAATGTATCTATGTTTGTAGGGGTTTTTGTGAAGTGTAGGAATTAACATCAATTGATTTCTTTATGTTTAAAACATTTTAGCGATCATAATTATCGTCAAGAATCGCACCCTCTGTGAAATATGACGTAGGCCCATTATCACCTATAAGTAGTACACATCTGGGTTGCGACTGAATATCAAAGATGTTTTGTAATGCTTCAAATATTATAAGTTGAGAACTTAACAAAGTAACAAAAAATATACATCGATGGAAAATGCATTACTGAAGTAAAATGAATATTTGAAAATTAAAGTCAATATCAATAATAGCGAGCCACTCGCAGAGCAAACTGTCATGGTAACAAGTGTATAAAAGACAACTGATTCAAAGTTTAGGGTATGTTGCATACCCTCATTTTCTTTTCTTCAAGTATCGTGACGTATGCATGATGTCGTCGTAAAACAACCGCAGAACTCCTACCAAGAATATTCCATTGAATAAACGTCCCGTTTAGGTTTTTCTAACGCTCAGACAACAAGAGGCCCAGGGGCCTTATAGGTCACCTGAGTATCATGTAACAACCTTCCAATGTTTGAATTAGGTTTGTGTTTAAATATAAGAAGTTTGATTTGGATGGAAGAAACATTGAATAGCTATGTGGTCAGCCCCGCCTTTGCACCAGAACCCCTGACCCAGGGGCCATAAATTTCAGTTCTGAATAAAGCATCCTTGATCATCATTATCATACTATTAGTTTGTCTACTTAATACCCAGCAACAGAGGAGAAGATTTTCAAAGAAATAAAATGCATTTTCACTATATGATCAATAGGGCCCAACCCTAATACCAGAACCCCTGACCCAGGGGCCATGAATTTCACAATTTTGAAAGAGGCATCCTTGCTCATCATAACCATGCTATTGGTTTGTCTACTTAATACCCAAGGACAGAGAAGAAGATTTTCAAAGAAATAATGCATTTTCACTATATGACTTATAGAGCCCCACCCTAGCACCAGAACCCCTGATCCAGGGACCATGAATTTCACAATTTTTAACAAGAGGTACTGTGAGCAATGCTCACTAAGAATACCCCCCGCTTACCCCAATCTCCCAAAGGGTGTTGGTAATAGGTATAAACTACCTCTTTTCCGAGTGTTGCTACTTCGATGTCCAGTGAACATGACCTTTGACCTTTTGACCCCAAAATTGACAGGGAACATCTTCATCCCATGGGTAGTCCATATGTATGATATGGTGACTGTAGGTGGAAAGGATAACGCTTTAGAGCCCGGAAACCATATTGCTACTTCAATGTCCAGTGCGCGTGACCTTTGACCTTTGACCCCAAAATCGATAGGGATCATCTTCATCCCATGGGTAGTCCATACATATGATATGGTGACTGTAGGTGGAAAGGATAACGCTTTAGAGCCTGAAAACCATATTGCTACTTCAATGTCCAGTGCGCTTGACCTTTGACCTTTTGACCCCAAAATCGATAGGGAACATCTTCATCCTATGGGTAGTCCATATGTATGATATGGTGACTGTAGGTGGAAAGGATAACACTTTAAAGCCCGGAAACCATATTGCTACTTCGATGCCCAGTGTGCTTGACCTTTGGACCCCAAAATCGATGGGGAACATCTTCATCCCATGGGTAGTCCATATATATGATATGGTGACGGTAGGTGGAAAGGATAATGCTTTAGAGCCCGGAAACCATTGCGTCTACAGACGGACGGACGGACAGACGGACAACCCGATTCCAGTATACCCCCCACAACTTGTTGCGGGGGGTATAAAGAGGCATCCTTGCTCATCAATACCATGCTATTAGTTTGTCTACTTAATACCCAGAGACAGAGAAGATTTTCAAAGAATTTCTACATTTTCACTATATGACCAATAGAGCCCCACCCTAACACAAGAACCCCTGCCCCAGGGGCCATGAATTTCACAATTTTGGTAGAGGGCTCAACGCTCATTATAATTATGCCCACAGTTTGGCTTCTTGATGTCCAGGAGTAAAGAAGATTTTTTAAAATTACACTCATTTTGATGGTTTTTGCCCCACCCCTCAGGCCCCAGGGGGGGGGGGGGGGCAGGGACCACGAATTTCACAATTTTTGTTCCCCTCCACCCACAGATGCTATATGCCAAAATTGGTTGAAATTGGTTCAGGGGTTTCAGAGAAGCTGAAAATGTTCAAATATTAACGCACGACGCACGACGACGGACAAAAACAGATAGCAATAGGTCACCTGAATAATTCAGGTGATCTAAAAAAAAAACGGAATTACACACTATTAAAAGAAATTAGATATCAAGACGACTTTAAGCTACTACAAAATGTGATGTTAAAACGCGATATATTTCAGTAACTTAACTTTCTATTCTCAGAGTAAAAACACAAGCAATATGAAAAACGATATGCAAATTGTTTTATGATTCCATCATAAATAAAAATCGACATATGTGTGACAGCGATGTCAGTACTTTTCTATCAACCATGCATTATTAGACAAAAAAGGTAAAGATCCATGACATCAATTCATAAATCTCTACTCGGATATAAGTGAATTATTTTTAGCCAATACATTTGGGAAAACCAAAACTATTCAATAATTCGTGTGTGAAAGACATCATAACAGTAACTACTATATTCCTGAATTCTATTCAGTTCACAATCAGTCCTATTGAACACACTAAGTTTGAGATTGATACTGTTTGACACCTAGTTGTTGATAACAACGAGGGCAAATATGACGTCATAATGCACTGATTACATCATCCGCGTTATATTTCCCGCGTTAGATAAATAGGCAAATCAAATGTCTAGAGTGGTATTGCAAGATGTTAAAAATTTGTACACGTCCTGATAACTTCAAACTTTTCTGATTTTACTTGCCTGTTATGAATAAATCTATACACCGTAAACATATTACCCTCAATTTCGTAAACTTTAGGACTATTACCATCTTTTGAGGGTGTACTCCAAATACCCCGGTATATCAGGATGAAAAATGAAATTGACCATTGTATATTTATTTAAAAACTGTAATATAAATTATCAGCACAATCTGGGCTGTATCGAAAAATATTTTTGATGAATGTCTTTTCACTCTTGACAATGTTACTGTCAGCCTTGATATCATATGATAATTATAATAATGATTATGTGTGTTAATGTATGTATAAATAATTATAATAATGATTATGTGTGTGAATGTATGTATAAATAATTATAATAATGATTATGTGTGTGAATGTATGTATAAATAATTATAATAATGATTATGTGTGTGAATGTATGTATAAATGTCATTATCAGATACTAAAATATGCAAATAGAATTTTAAAAAAAACCTTTAGGACTATTAAATATGGTCATCTGATGCATCTTAGGGTGCCATGACCCAAATATAAGTTACTATGCCTTCCTAGATAGGGATATATACTCAAATCGTGTCATATGGTACATTTCACTGTAAAATCAAGGACAATCAAACCCTTTCAGTTTATATATCTTGTTTGTTTGGACCCCAAAGTAGGTAAATATGGCCTCATTTTGGGTTTGCAATGTGATTTCTATCATATAATTGCATCATGTACACGAAGTTCGCAATGGACGTGACATATCCTAATAGTGTACTCTATTGTTCTTAAACTGAAACCGATTGAGGTATTTTATTGGATGGTGAAACAACATTTGAATCCCTGTAATATGATATTTTTCTTTTTTTATTTAGGCTGTAAGCTGGACATAGCGTTTATTGTTGAAAATTACAACCTGCGCTTTATAAAGAGATTCGTAGTAGATTTAATGGATGACATACCCGTTTCTTCTAGTGGAGTTAGGGTAGGGTTTGTGATATTTGATTCGGGAGCACGAACCGTGTTTGGACTCTCAAGTTATACCTCCAATGAAGCTCTAAGAGGAGCTATTGAAGGAATAGTCGAGACAAGTAGTTCGTATCACTATGTGGACAAAGGTTTGATAGAAGCCCGAGACAACGTATTCACAGCCGCAGGAGGTGATAGGACAGACGCCCCAAACTACTATGTTTTTGTCGTGGGACCATTCTACAGGAACACAGATGCTGTAGCTCGAGACATCAGTAGTAGCGGGAACAATTTCATATTTGCTGTTCGTAAGTACTCTGTATTTGACATATGCAACCATTGGACATACCGTATATCAGGGTTTTTTCCGCGTCGTGTTTTTTCTTCTTCCGCGAATCAGAACCTAAAGCAGTATATTAAATTTACGCGAATCAAATTTTCACTATTTCAAAGTCATACCGAAAATATAATTCACGATTATCTAAACTTATAAAGAAATTGGGGGGGGGGGGGGGAGCCAGCATTTGTACGTATAACTCTTAATGTTTTATGCAAAAATTCAGTCAATGAAACGATTTACACGATTTCTGGGTTACTGTCGTAATTATAATCAAATCTCAATATACTGCTTCTCTGAATCCATTTTTGACGATTTCGGGTTTTGTTCGCATGTAATCATAGAGCTTTGGTTTGTCAGCCATTCGCTCCAAGTGGCTTCATCCGGGCGAGAGATAGATCGACCTTCACCTCGTCAATTTCGGAAGACGCACTCAGCTGATCACACATTTTCAACAATAATTTTGCACTCAAGTATATTGTAAATATGTACAATTTGGCGGTATAGGAACGTAAATCATTGTTCGTTAGCTGTAATGGTACTAATGCAAAATATTTATCGATTTATTATTTTCAGTTTAAAACACCCATAAACCTTGAACCGTTACATGTATGAGTAGCTCAGATATAATTATACATTGATGGAAGCAAAGAACATGGTCCATTTAATTAGCTTTTCCTTTATCAAATAAACACCGAGGCTTACATATATGTTACCTGACGCTTGTCGGATATAGGGGGAACAAAGCACACTGACCGATTCGAAAATCGTCGCAATCAAAGCGGAAATTAGATACACGCGGAAAAAACCTTATATACGGTATACTGTAATTCTCATGCAACAGAATGTACCGATGTGTTTGCTTGTGTTGCAGAAATTGGTTCCTCTTATCACTCGGAGTATCAGGTATCTGTTGATTCCTGTGGCGATTACTCCAAGTACACGAACATCAATTCGTATGATAACTTGGTGACCATCCGAGAGCAAGTTATAGGAGACATCATTACCTGTCACAGCGTGGTGGAAACAACACCAGGTATGTATTTACTAATATCTATAGCTATGTCACGTGGTGGAAACAACACCAGGTATGTATTTACTAATATATGTAGCTATGTCACGTGGTGGAAACAACACCAGGTATGTATTTACTAATAGACATAGCTATGTCGCGTGGTGGAAACAATACCAGATATGTATTAGTTAGCAACCATATTTAGTTTACCTCGACGAAGAGGTGATCAAAGTTTTACCATTATTTGTATGTCTTTCTCTTCATCTACGGTTGTAAACCATTCACGTTTTTTTTAGTTCTAAATTTCCTCGATACAACTATAATTTAGTCACACATGATTTTGACGACGTATAACTCTGTTTACCTGATCAAGATATAGGGCTCACGGCGGGTGTGACTGGTTGACAGGGGATGCTTACTCCTCCTAGGCACCTGATCCCACCCCTATAAACAATACAAAACAGAGTTGGGCAAACACGGACCACTGGATATACCAGAGATGGGATCAGGTGCCTAGGAGGAGTAAGCAGCCCCCTTCGACCGGTCACACGCGCCGTGAGCCCTATATCTTGATCAGGTAAACGGAGTTATCCGTAGTCAAAATCAGTTAGGCAACAACGGTCTAAGAATCGGCATGAAACATGTCAGACAGCATTTGACCCAATGATAGGATGTATTGGTAAACTCGATCGTTATAGCGACCATAAAATTTGGAAAAAGCTGATTTTAAACGAGACTGTTGGAACCCCTGTACCATCAACGTGTTCGTCAGTAGCCTGCTTCGATTCAAAAACTTACCATACATAGAACAAGCTCTGTCAAATCAGTTGAGAGATGTAAACACCATATGCAGGAGATAATGGAATATTGCTACATCAATAAGAGAAGTTCACGATGAAGTGGTTGAAATCATCCCGTTTGTCATACAGTTGAGTTGTTAGATTGCCGTTAATATCTAATTTCAATAAATTATCTAAGTATGAAGCAGAAGTGGATGACACTGTGGTGTCTTATATTTCGATTTCAATGGGATATATTGAATCGGCATATGAATAAAAATTATCATTGTTGATAATGATATATCTAAATGTCGAATTGAAGGCCACAGCAAGAGATTTTTATATCTCACGTAGAAGGTTTTGAATAGATTCTGCTTTATAAGACTATAAAAACAGGTTAGCCAGCAAAGGAGCACAATTTGTGCCCATGGGGGTTCCAATAGACTGTTGGAAGACGTAATCACCAAGGACCACGAAGATATTGTCAACTCCAGCATATTTTTATTTCAACTTCAGAGAACTAATTTCTTTCAGATAGATTGATGTATATATATATATAAAAAAATATTTGTTATGGTTTGCCATTGATTTGGAAATTAGTACAATCCTAGCGGTCGCTGGTATTCACACGGCAGTTCACTCACTATATACATTTATAAGATCGATTCTAACCTGCAACAGAACTGTATCAACAAAAGAATGTTCTAAAAATGATTTCATCGCGTGCTCTTGTTTCTATAAACACTGGGATAATTATAAAGTCTGCGATATAGACTTCGCACATTTTCATAATTTCTGGTATTATATATGCAAGTAAAAATGTAGAGATAACTCTTGTGCATTACAAAAGCTTGTATATATGGACATCGTTAGGTTATTGTAGCAAAGAACGAAGATCCTTGCATTACCAGTTCGGTGATTTAACCATTGGGCTAACCAGGCCGACATACGAAGTAAAGTAATATTTCACCAATATAATAGTATAAGATTTAAACTTATTTCGGAAATCATATTAGAACTCTTCTTATGAAGGAGATAAAAATATTTTTTGAAAACAATCACAGAACCGTTTCTAAGACATTCTTTAAAGCGTTTGACTCTCGAAGAAATATACAATGCATCAATCTGCTAGCTTTTTAATGCTTGTTTTCATGTGCAGAGATGACATAAGAACCGGCTCTATGGACAATGATGGAAAATCGTCATTCATTGTATACTTGAAATGGGCCGATAATAAATGTCAAAATAGTGAGAGAAATCGTACGCTTTCCAGAAACGTCACAACATTTTGAAATACTAGTGAAAAGGATAGTTGAGACACATACAAATCGTGTTATTCTATTTGCTCAATTAGATTTTGTAAACAAAGATCAAAGCAGGTCTCTTCAGAGCTACTTCACGAAAAAGTGTCCACTTTGGTATAAATAGTCATGGGTGCCTATAATGAATTTTGTGTTACCTGAGCTATTTTGGAATGTTTGTGTACTGAATATCTTTCCTGTGCCTATTGGATGAGATTTTCCTCGTCTTCAAATGCACAAGTATCAGAAATCGAATTCGACATTGATTTATACGTGTAGTATGCTGCAAGTGAGATATGATTCTACATATTACTTGAAGGGATGGTACTTAATATATTGATTGATCACTGTTCATTATCTTCACCTTGCATTCCGATGATATAAATATAGACAGTACAAGGAGTTTTCTATCAATTATGTTATGCTTTCCATGAGTTACAACTGTATTATATTCGTACAAAACATTAAAACTAATTATTCTCAAGCTCTTTTCCCCGCGTGGATCCGGGTTAGAATAGGTCCTCGGTACGGCTTTCTTATGTTAGAGACGACTAAATGGACCGGTTCTTATGAGACAGCAAAAACCGAGGTCCCGTGTCACAGCGGATGTGGCACAATAAAACCCCCTCTTTGCTCAAAGACCATCAGCGCTGAGCATACATATAGGCCTAAATATTGCAGCTTTTTACTGGCAATGGTGACGTCTCCACATTAGCGAAAAATTCTCAGGAGAGACGTTAAACAATATACAATCAATCAACAACCGTAGGCTCTTTTAGGAAAACTCGCCTATTTTCAATATTGCTTGATTCTAGGGTAGATTGCCTCATAATAATGCATGCGTCAATTTTGTTTTGTTTTTATTTATGTTGAAATATCATTTCAGGCTGTAAACTTGATATAGCTTTCATTATGGATGACACGTATTCAGTTTCTACCACGGAGTTCACAGACATGAAAAGCTTCTTCAAAAGTCTTGTCGCACGAATAGTTGTAGGAGATACAACGATAAGAATCGGGGTCGTAACCTTTGGTGACGGAGCAGTTACCGCTTTCCCTCTCAACCAATACTCTACTTCCGCTGACGTCATTACTGGTATTGAGGGTATCAGCCGAGGAAATTCGGCATATGGTAGGAGTTACCGCTACGTAGACAGAGCCCTGGAATACACACAGAAGAGCTTCTTCACCAAGGCTAACGGAGATCGTACTGACGCTGCTAATTACTACGTCGTACTTACACATGGGTATTCCTACGGATACAAAAGCACGGAATTCGGATCAGTGTTGCGCTCAATGACCAGCGTAATCAACGATATATTCATTGTTGGTAATTGGTTTAATAAGTACCATATGAAGAATGAGACTATAACACGTATCATATGAATAATTGGCCTAAATAGGGCCTAGAGTTACTTTCGTTTTTATAAGCGAGTTGACTAATTCTAAGCAAGAGAACGTGTACAAATTTCATAGATAGCTAGCGAACTTTCCAGATTTTTTGGCCGGGTTGCACAATGTGCATCCGACTTATAGTATGGTGAATGGTGGGCGGGTTTGCGGGCGGGCGACTGGTCGCATGGGCGAGCGTTTTTGCAATAGGATACCTAATTTGTGTAATCAACTCCTCTTACACCTCGAACTTGACATTTCTCAAACTTTGTACAATTGTTATGGACACATTAAAGATATTCATTTGTCTTTTTGAAAGTGATCAGACATTTTACATGTAGTTGAACTTTCATTTTTAAGCATATCTAATCGTCGCAAGCCAGGCCTATTGTCTCCGTTAATTCTACGCCAAATGCCGTGGCTGTATGATTTTAAAAATCTCCAACTTCATGAATATTTATGTTCATTAGTCAACCAATCGGTGAGCTTCCATTATTTTATTTTTTTGGTAGAAAAACAATCATTCGGAGGTCATTGCGTGCTCGTAGCGGAATAATCCAAGGATTGCCGATTAAGAACAAACTGGACACTATTAGCTGTTGTAATTATCGGACGCTTCTTTGTTGACTTCACCAGTGTGATAAATTTACCATATAATATGCGTAAACTCTCTTTAGATAATTTTCCGATCAACTCTAGTCTTTCAGATTTCAACACATCCACTTTACCCCGAATTTCCTCATCAAGTTTGAGAATACGATTAAAATTATCAAGAGAATTTACAAGCGTAACCACTGCTGTAAATGCAAATTTCATTTAAGAAATACTTAAAAACTTTACTTGCTTCTGTAAACAGGGATATGTAGCCTTTTTTGCCCGTTATTACTTGCACACAAAAATTACACGTTATAGCCATTAAAATATCGGAAATCTGTTATTGTGACTGTGATTGGTAAAACAAATTATTGTGTCATTTCATCAATATTCATGAAAATCGAGGGTTGCGCTGATCATGCAGCCACGGTTTCAGGTAGGGTAGGCACTACCTGACTTAGTAACCGTGGCTAGCAACGATGAGAATGTATGGAATAGAGGGTAGATATTTTGTGTAATCCATTACTCTTACACCTGTAACCTGACATTCCTCAATCCATTACTCTTACACCTGTAACCTGACATTCCTCAAACCATTACTCTTACACCTGTAACCTGACATTCCTCAAACCATTACTCTTACACTTGTAACCTGACATTCCTCAAACCATTACTCTTACACCTGTAACCTGACATTCCTCAAACCATTACTCTTACACCTGTAACCTGACATTCCTCAAACCATTACTCTTACACCTGTAACCTGACATTCCTCAAACCATTACTCTTACACCTGTAACCTGACATTCCTCAAACCATTACTCTTACACCTGTAACCTGACATTCCTCAAATCATTACTCTTACACCTGTAACCTGACATTTCTCAAACCATTACCCTTACACCTGTAACCTGACATTCCTCAAACCATTACTCTTACACCTGTAACCTGACATTCCTCAAATCATTACTCTTACACCTGTAACCTGACATTTCTCAAACCATTACCCTTACACCTGTAACCTGACATTCCTCAAACCATTACTCTTACACCTGTAACCTGACATTCCTCAAACCATTACTCTTACACCTGTAACCTGACATTCCTCAAACCATTACTCTTACACCTGTAACCTGACATTCCTCAATCCATTACTCTTACACCTGTAACCTGACATTCCTCAAACCATTACTCTTACACCTGTAACCTGACATTCCTCAAACCATTACTCTTACACCTGTAACCTGACATTCCTCAAACCATTACTCTTACACCTGTAACCTGACATTCCTCAAACCATTACTCTTACACCTGTAACCTGACATTCCTCAAACCATTACTCTTACACCTGTAACCTGACATTCCTCAAACCATTACTCTTACACCTGTAACCTGACATTCCTCAAACCATTACTCTTACACCTGTAACCTGACATTCCTCAAATCATTACTCTTACACCTGTAACCTGACATTCCTCAATCCATTACTCTTACACCTGTAACCTGACATTCCTCAAACCATTACTCTTACACCTGTAACCTGACATTCCTCAAACCATTACTCTTACACCTGTAACCTGACATTCCTCAAACCATTACTCTTACACCTGTAACCTGACATTCCTCAAACCATTACTCTTACACCTGTAACCTGACATTCCTCAAACCATTACTCTTACACCTGTAACCTGACATTCCTCAAACCATTACTCTTACACCTGTAACCTGACATTCCTCAAACCATTACTCTTACACCTGTAACCTGACATTCCTCAAATCATTACTCTTACACCTGTAACCTGACATTCCTCAAATCATTACTCTTACACCTGTAACCTGACATTTCTCAAACCATTACCCTTACACCTGTAACCTGACATTCCTCAAACCATTACTCTTACACCTGTAACCCGACATTCCTCAAATCATTACTCTTACACCTGTAACCTGACATTTCTCAAACCATTACCCTTACACCTGTAACCTGACATTCCTCAAACCATTACTCTTACACCTGTAACCTGACATTCCTCAAACCATTACTCTTACACCTGTAACCTGACATTCCTCAAACCATTACTCTTACACCTGTAACCTGACATTCCTCAAACCATTACTCTTACACCTGTAACCTGACATTCCTCAAACCATTACTCTTACACCTGTAACCTGACATTCCTCAAACCATTACTCTTACACCTGTAACCTGACATTCCTCAAACCATTACTCTTACACCTGTAACCTGACATTCCTCAAACCATTACTCTTACACCTGTAACCTGACATTCCTCAAACCATTACTCTTACACCTGTAACCTGACATTCCTCAAATCATTACTCTTACACCTGTAACCTGACATTTCTCAAACCATTACCCTTACACCTGTAACCTGACATTCCTCAAACCATTACTCTTACACCTGTAACCTGACATTCCTCAAACCATTACTCTTACACCTGTAACCTGACATTCCTCAAACCATTACTCTTACACCTGTAACCTGACATTCCTCAATCCATTACTCTTACACCTGTAACCTGACATTCCTCAAACCATTACTCTTACACCTGTAACCTGACATTCCTCAATCCATTACTCTTACACCTGTAACCTGACATTCCTCAAACTTTGTACAGTTGTTATGGATACACTGAACATGTGATCAGACATTTTTCGAAAATTTTACGTGTAGTCGAAGTTTGTAATTTTTTAAAGAATGTCTTGAACAGACGGCACAAAATGAGAATATGTTCTTGCCAGTTTAATGATGGTCATCTTTTTCTTCAGGTTCATCATTTTCAAATACATAATTGTGAAATTTCAATAAAATGTTTCATCGTGACAATCAAGCCTTCTCAGTTGAACGTTTCGTACCTTGGAAGAGATGTCTACATAATTAGATTTGTCATGTAGACTACGGGTTAGAAAGTACACTTGTAATACATACACATGTACAATACATTTATTATCAATGCATACGAAAATGCGATGAATCTCTCGGGTAAACATCTTAAAAGAATTACAATTGTTTCTCTACCAGATTCGGGTTAGAATAGGTCCTTAGTACCCCTTGCTTTTCGTAAGGTGCGATTAAATGGGGCGGTCCTTCGAATAAGACCGGAAAAACCGAGGCCTGTGTCACAACAGGTGTGGCACGATAAAGATCCCTCCCTGCTCAATAGGCCTGGCGTCTCCATATGAGTGACAAATTCTCGAGAGGGACGTGAAACAATATATACTATTAATCAATCAAATACTTCATTTTTGTTTCATCTGAATCCATGCATTGCTGTCTCTATGATAGAGCAACCCGGCCATTTCTGTTCTTGAATCGAATTTTAAAATTTTTGTTGGTTTAAAGAGCAAATATTTGAATTACTTCCTTTGCTTTTTTTCCAAACGACTTCCAGAATGTACGTCACTGGAACAGATAGCCTTCTTCACAAAATGGATTGATAGATTATTTATTTAGTTTCCGATAGTTTTATATAAACTAGCATGAGTTGCATTACGAATGTTTAAAGTTCATGATAACAACGCTTGTTTTCCAGGAGTTCGTATCACGTCTTCCACCTACGACGCGGACTACCAGGGGGCAGTCAGCGACACAAAGAAATACATAGAGAGCAGTAACTTCATAGGACTTCAGTGCATTAATGATATGGTGGTCTCTAACATCACAACGTGCCCATCAGCGTCAATTAGTCCCTCCACTCCTGTAAACCCCAGTACGTATATTTCTGGAAGCACTGCTTTGCCTTTGAATGACTGACTTCTCGGTTTTATTGGCTAAGGAAAGATTAAATGTAAATTTTACGCAAATCTTCTGATGAAATTTAATAAAAATGAGCAGTGGTGATTTATTTTCTGAACAAAGAGATATGAAATATTGATTCTCAATAACTTACAGGCTGATGCGTTTGATTCCCAACAATATTTAAATTCCCAAATCAGAAATAAAAATCTCGTATATAAGAATTTTATTTATTTTACAGGTTGTAAGCTAGATATAGTGTTTATTCTGGAGACAAATACATACTCTTCTAATGAGAACTATATATACCTGAAAGACTTTTTCTCCAGATTAGTTCAACAAATCGGTGTATCGTCCGACACAGTTCGTATCGGCGCCATAAGATACAACAGAAAAGCATACACAGCGTTCGATCTTCAGACGTACACGACTAGTGATGACGTCAGTGACGCTTTGTTGCAGTTATCAGATTCTACAGACAGTAGATTCCTTATAGACTCCGCACTGTCTTACGCGCAATCGACCTTCTTCACTGCCGCCAACGGAGATCGCGATGACGCAGCTAATTATTACGTGTTTACAATAGACGGAATAAGGAGTGGGGCGGCAAAACAAGGCGAACTGATCGCAGCTAACTGGCCAGACACGGTCTTCGCCATTGGTAAGTAAAGATTTACAGTTTGAGATACATGTAAAATCTCGACGTCAGTCGAATGAATTATATATTTTCTCACAACTTTTGATATACTTGGGATAATTATAAACGGAGTAAGGTTAGGGTTTCGCAAATACAGTAATTGTATTTTTAAAAGTGGTATTTTGTATTGTCTGTTATTCTTTCATGAAAGCTTAGAAAAATACATTGATTTTACTTTTTTAAAAGAATTTATTATAGCGTACATCATAGAAATAAAATTGATAAAAGGGAGCATAACTCCCCGGAAAGCATCACTCTATTTAACCTATGCCCCTTAGGTTCAAAAGGTTAAGTTTTTTTAAAAGTAGGTGAAAGTTCAAGGTCACTAGGTTAAACGAATTTGCATTATATAAAAGCCCTCGCTATGAGGCATCTATTTGTGAAATATCAAATCCCTATGTACGTTGTGAAGATAACTCTCATAACTCCTATAAAGAATACAAAATTACGAGAATGGCAAACACCAACCCCTAAAATTAACCAGAGGTGGGATCAGGTGCATAGGAGAAGTAAGCATCCCC
This sequence comes from Ostrea edulis, assembly GCF_947568905.1. Lineage (NCBI taxonomy): Eukaryota > Metazoa > Mollusca > Bivalvia > Ostreida > Ostreidae > Ostrea > Ostrea edulis. The sequence continues at coordinate 11,715,395 of NC_079165.1, forward strand.
CTTCGGCCGGTCAAACCCGCCGTGAGCCCTATATCTTGATCAGGTAAACTGAGTAATCCGTAGTCAAAATCAGTGTGCAAAGAACGGCCTTGGTTTGTATGAAACATGTCAGACAGCATTTTATCCAATGACAAATTCAGTTTGTAAATGGGATGGTTATAACGATCATAAAAGTTGCGAAATTTTGACTTTAAAAGAGACAGCTGAAACTCCTGTTACATCAACTTATTTGTCAGTAGCCTGAGTTAATTTAAACAGTAGTCATACGCAGAACAAGCTCTTGTGTATCGAATCAGTTGAAGATATAAACGCCATATGGAGGTAATAATGGATTATTGCGACACAATATGAGATGATGATGAACTGAAGTTATCCCGTTTGTCATAAAGTTGAGTTTTTAGTTTGCCGTTAACAATTATGTTCAATAAAATATCTAAGTATGAAACAGTTGTGGAAGACTCTATGACATCTTTTATTTCGTGTTCATTTTGATATATCGAATCGACATATGAATGAAAATGATTATTGCTAATACGTAAAACGCCGTCGAAATATCTAAATGTTGAGTTAAAGGCCACTTTGTTTCTTCTCATGTAGAAACCTTTAGATAAATTCTGCCTCGTAAGAATATAAAAACAGGTCAGCAAATAAAGCAGCACAATTCGTGCCCATGGAAATTCTAACATGCTGTAGAAAAACATGATCACCAAAGACTACGAAGATATTGTCAATGAGGAACTCTTTTTTGTGTGTGTAGAAACAGAGTGGGTTAAATAAGTAATATTTGAATGACTGATCACAAGATCTGAACATTTGTTTTTTGTATATTATTTAAGAAGCAACTTTCTATGATGTGAAAAAGTCTTGTCGTTAATTTATCGTGAGAAATGGTCGTGCAAAGTGTGAAAAAGTCATACGTTTGACGTTGTTAGGTTGAGAAAAAACTTATTTTAAGTTTCTTATAATCCAGATTGATTTATACTATAATCATATCAAATATTCAATCTTAAAGGGTTTTTAAAAATTGGGTCAACGTCCAAGGTTGATAATTCAAAAATCTTAGTAACAAATGAATTGCCTTGTTATGAGACATTTATCTGTGAAATATCAAATTCCTGTCACCCTTGGTTCAAAAGATGCATTGAAAGTTAGTTTTTGAAAAGTACATGTAGGTCCACAATAAATGTCACTAGGTCAAAGGTCGTAGTACCAAATGAAAGACCTGGTCATGAGGCATGTATTTGTGAAATATCAAAGCCCCATCTCCCTTGGTTAAAAACATGGAGACCAGAATAAAAATTTTTCTTAAAATGTGTCACCGGGGTCATGACTAGCTCTTCGAAGCTTAAAATACACGTTTTCTCCCATGCTTTCTCATATACTATTGGCGAGCATTCTCTATCCTGCACGTGAAGAAAGCTGTTGTTCACACACTATTGGTTGATGTAAGAGGTGGAAAAGTGGCAAAACAGCCCTTGGAATTCTACATACACTTGGTGAAATGTTGGTATATGCGACCTTTAATCAAAAAGGTTAACAGGGGCGGATCCAGGAATTGCGGTTATGGGGGCGCCACTTTATGAGGCCGGAAGCTCCTGGATTTTACAGATTATACAGGGTTTGAAATATGTCTCCTACTTAAGTCATTTGTACCATTTTCTATCATTTTTAATAAGGTGAAAGTAGTATTTGGAAAAAATTAAGTTCTCCCAATAAAGTACTTCAAGAAATCAAAAGATTTTGTTATTTATTTCTCCGGGAGTGGAAGAAATTATTGCATCGTTTATCGTTTAGTACATTTTTTAAAAACAAGATACCACGATTTACCTTAAATTTGAAAATTTTAGAGGGAGTGCGCGCCGGCTGCGCCCCCCCCCCCCCCCCCCCCTTGAATACGCCACTGGTTAAACTGATATGGAATGTTTAGTCAAAGTAAAGAGTTATTGGCATAGCAGAATTACCTCCCAAAAATCTGAGTAACAACTGACAAATTCCAACATGTACCCGTTAGACTTTCCCTTGAAATCAACTTTCGTCTAGCTATATAAGGGAACCGGGTTAAAATAGGCGTCAGTACCCTTTGCTTGTCGTAAGAGGCGACTAAACAGGACAGTCTTTCGGATGACACCACACAAAGTGAGGCCCCTGTGTCACAGCAGCAATCTCTACCCAGAGTTATCGTTCCTTACACTCACTTTCACCTCTGTCAACGTCTCAAGGGTTTTACAAGATTTTTGTATAATGGCACGTAAGCTCAAATAAAGTATCGTTTTGACCTCAGTTACAAAAATATACGTAAATAAATAAATAGTGAGCAGATGTCAAGTCTTTTTGTGACACAAGAAGCATTGATTTGGGTTGAAACGTGGATACTGGGTAGTTCTATTGCACCAGGCCTATACATAGGTACATGGAGAATATATAGTAATGGGAAAAAAATTACAAATAGTTGCTTGTCCTACATTTTCCCGATATTTTAATAAAATATTTCTTAGTTTTATTAGCCGTAAAAAAAAAAGTGGATTTACATGTGGAATAACATTGATTATTTTGAGACGTTAACAGAGGTGCAAGTGAGAGCAAGGAACGACAACTCTGGGTATAGATTGGTCACAGCAGATGTGGCACGATAAAGATCCATTCCTGCTCAAAGGCCATAAGCGACGAACATTGGTCTAAATTTTGCAACCCTTCACCGACAACTGGTAACGTAAGTGAAAAATTCTCGACGGGACTTTAAACAATATACAACTGACTAACCATTTTTCGTCAAAATTTCACACACACTATACATAGGTTGATTGTTTTTACGTCCTGTCGAGAATTCGTCTCCCATATTGAGATGTCACCATCTGTAGGTGAATTACAACAAGTTTAGCAATATACTAAGCGCTCATGGCCGTAGCAGTGAGGGTTCTTATCCTGCCAACGCCTGCAGCGACATGGGACTTTCCGTTTTTAAGATCATATCCGAAAGACCTGTGATTCTCACTTCTAAATGCCGAGCAATTACTACCTATTTTAACGTCTTGGGTTTGACGCGGTCATGGCACGAGCGGAGCTGAAATTCCCGACCTCTCATACGACCAAGCAAACGCTCCACCACACACCCTGTAGGGTATGCATATCTTTTCAATACCTTTTCACAATTTTGGTTAATACAAAAATGTAGCAATACATGGAAATTAACAACGTAAAACCTTATTCTCATTCTTCCCTCTGTCATGTTTTATTTCTGCATAAAATAAGATAAATATTGCAGAAGTTAATTTTCATTATTTTATGGCTTTATTTTTATACCACTACGTGACGTGATCTCTCTAACGTGATATTTCAATCACTGTTCGTTGTTTATTATCAAACTTATAGAGTTACAAACGGCGATTTATTACCATGATACATTCTACAATTCAAAGTAAAACGTAAAATAACGCTGAAATATGGTGACATTCTCTGCACGATACAGCTAAATATTAGCATGTGCTTTACTGGTATCAATTGATGTGGGTCAAAGTGCGGTGGGGTGCTTTTCTGTACAACATTTTTAATCTTTTCAGGGACACCTTCCATATTTAGCAGAGAATTTCAAATGGAGCAACTAACATTGTTCGTCATTGAATCTCTTCTTCAGATATTGACAGCGGATATCCCACAGAATATGAAAACACCGCTGGAGACAGTAGCCGCTACTTCTATGCTGCATCCTACGCAGACCTGTCCTCTATTGAATCGGCAGTTTTGGCGGCCATTAGCGGTTGTCCAGTTCCCACCACCACTACTACAACTACCACTGACAGATCAGTTACCACCACTGTAGACGCCTCCCTGGCGAATGCCGATGTCTGTAAGTATTGCACCAACCGTTTTTGAACATATTATCAATATTTCGTCATTATCATGCTAAATATATCATTTCGAGTATGTTTTGAAATCATTGATTGATTTTGCATTCTTTCCTTCCTCTTCTAGCTGCCCCGTGTCCAAACAGTTTACTGTATCTGTATCCAGAAGATTTAACTGCAAGCAATGATGGAGAGAAAGGTATTCTTTCGTAAAGAGAAAAAGGCATGTTATAATTCGTCTTGCAAAACTTTTTACATGTTCGTACAATATGTGCATTTCAGAAGTGATGTACCTGATGACAGATTTTGTTTTTGCCGCACCTAGTTGCTCGCGCATTACGTCATGGGAATTTTCCTACTCGAAATCAGGTTGGATAGATTTTATGGTATGGAGACCTTCAGGAAATAAATATAAACTGGTGGCATACAACACGATATATGTTGATGGTAAGCACCTTAAATTTTCTCCATGCATATTTCTATATAAGTAAAATCTATGGCAAAGATGATGAAGTGATATATATATATATATATATATATATATATATATATATATAATTAAAGCTGACATGAATTAATAAATATAGTGTAATTCTACATGTCCGCCATATTTCTCTGCTAATCCGCCATATTAGTTGGATATTCTATTTCTATATGTATCAGGGTTCACATGGTATATAAGGGAACGAGTTTTGCTACGCTTCACTTCACATCATTGTCTTCGATTTACCTGTGCGGGTAGCTTCGACAGGTAACACGTACATCTCCGATACTAAGTTGTAGGAAATCAAGAAGAAATGAAATCACGTTTTGGAACACCACGCAGTGCTCAAAATTACAATAAACATATCGTACAGTAGTAAATCATTCTAAAGGCTTTCGATAAATGAATATAGAATGCCTTTTCTTTACGTGAATGTACGTACGTTTGCCGTAAATATGTCAAAACTATAAAAAGACGCAGAGAAATATTTTATATATAGATTTCATCTATAGATAAAATGGAATAAGCAAAGGGTATAAAATCTATACCATTCACACTTACTTCAAGCAAAATGCAAATACATAAATACTACAGTACTTATGCACATGGCATGTATGCTCCCCATGAAAACACATCGAATGCGGACGACTATTTACCTGGGTCTACTCGTCATATCTATAAAGGATCGCAGATGTACGTGTACACTTGTCGAAAATACTCTAAGTAGTAGTAAAATTCCCTTTATTTCCATAATCCATGAAACAAAACGATAAACTCTATTTGTATTCCAACAGTAAATACCATTGTCCTAGAATTAAATATACATGCGATATCATTACAAAAAATGGTGCAGAAGCTAGGAGAGAGTGATCGACGATTAATTGTATATCTAGATCCATTTTCAAAACAAAACACTTACCTTCACTATAGGCCTAATTCAGTAAACGAGTTAGTTGAAACAGACTGCGACACACTTAGCACGTGCCGATCAGCTATCTTCAATCAGGGGAAGTATCAGAGTATATTTACCCTGTATTGTGCATGAATCCTTATACCGTATGATTTACTGGTCAGAGTATTGCAGATTTATAAATCAGGAAATCATTTAGGTACATAAATTGTTTATAAATATATAATTTGCATATACAACACTGTACGACTGTATGGGATGAGAGAGAGAGAGAGAGAGAGAGAGAGAGAGAGAGAGAGAGAGAATTCAAACGATGATCTTGTAATAATCGCGCTCTTATTAAGACAAATGATATCGTAGATTAAATAAAAGAGAACAGTAACTCAATATTGCTCTCATTAATTGATAATACAGATTTATTTGATTCATTTAAAACACGCAATAATTAAAAATTGAACCTATCTTTAAATAATGTTATTTTCAATTACTTCATTTTAAGCTAATTTGGCATTCATTAGATCTTATATAACTATGCCATTTTGCGTTATTACATTCTGCGTTGAACTCGAAGCAAAATGTAATAACTGAGTTTATCATAGTATGCGTCGTTATCAAGCACATATAATCAAGGGGAGGGGATAAGAGGGTCTGTCCCCCACCTGTATAACAATATCCATTATTTGTTATTTTGCAATGCAAATAAAAGATATGTTGGGTGACAACCCCCTTCCCCCACTTGACACCAGCTTGAAAGTTATGATATAATAGTAGAAGACAAACACCACCACCAATTAAGAAAATGAAGATATTATGAGGCACTCATACTAGAGGACCCTAACCATCCCATCCCACCCCCAACGAGTGAAGAAAATGAAGTGTAGGGGGAAATTATTGAGCCAGTCAAAGTAAAAGACTCTTTAACCCTTCACCCCCACATTAGGACTTTGAACATCGGACAAAACATCTTAGTTTGTTTGGGTTTTTTGTTTTATTTTATTGCTGTTTTCGTTCATCTTTTGAAATTATTATTTTGAATGGCAAGAAATTTTGAAAAATCTAATTTTCCATTTTTTCTTCCTCTCCCCATGAAAAATGACGATACATGTCTGGTTATTACATGTACATTTTGCTTTGCAACACATGCATGTATACTAATTGTATGATGTAGAATTGCACCCTTTACCAAGTTTTCCTTCATTTACACAGTGTAAGGAATGGTAAACCAAAATCACAAAACAAAATGCATAAAGACCAAGATATTTTTAAGCATAGGAACTTCATTCACGAATACATAAATACATGTATTCAGAAAAATCGCATGCATGCATTGCAGGACTATATCATATGTGTGTTTTAACGTTTCTGTAAAATGCCATAATGATTACTTTCAGGCTTGAGTGTTATTGATTCATAAATATTTTCATTTCGTAGATCTGGCGCAATGGATATATACTGAAAATAGACATTTGACTCCACTTTTTTGGCACACTGTTTTTCCCTATATTAGCTCTAAAACTTCATTGTTATTTCGGATTTCAAACATTTCGGTTGAACATCACTGAAGAGACATTATTTGTCGAAATGTGCATCTGGTGCATCAAAATTGGTACCGTATAAGTTTTACATACCGCTGTACGTCGAAATTTCAAATTCAAATGTATTCGATAAGATGTTAGTATTATGTTAGTAATATGATTTGGCACTGGTGAAGTGTGTCTAACGAGATACAAATGGAGTTTATCATTTTGTTTCGTGGATTTATCAAAATAAAGAGAATCTAATATTTTCGGCAAGTGCACATCTCCGATATCTGTTGAGTATACGTCCGTATTTAATACGGGGTTGGGTTTTTTTGGTTGCGAATATGCCATGTGCATTACATATTATGCTCTTTTTTTGCATTTTTGTTTAAATTATCTAAACTTTCAGAATGTTACATTGGTATACAATAAATATTTTGTAATTTTAAGCAAAGCATAATATTTTTATTTGTTTCTCATTCCCTATATATTACTATCGGAGATTTTCACTGGTCGAGTCCACCTAGAAAAATCACGCAGGTGTGACAATCACATTTGGGGTATATTCGGGTAGAGTAAATTAGGCTACCTGAGAGAAATATGGCGGATAAGATGAGAAAGGTGTACGTATTTATTAATTCATGTCAGCTTTAATGGAGTGTACCGGTAAATGTAGCAATCGGTATATAGAGAACTTAACCAACCCTTGGATGGGTGACCGTTACACGTTACAGTATTATCATGATACATGCATTTCTATACAAACTAATACATTGTTTACTATGTCTATAGGGGCTAACACAACTGTCTACACTGTGGTGGAATACGAGAGAATTGCAGTGCTTGAAAACGACGTCATTGGATGGTGAGAAATATAACATTGAAAATAAAACCTTTCAACTCTTAATGAAGTCTTGAAAAGTCAATTTCTATTTTTACATTTTTTAACAAAATAAAGATTGAAAATTAACTTATCACTTGCAATTCAATATGTATCCATTTAGTTTCATTCCATTCATTTATAAGGCGCTGTGAGGGAGATAATGTTATCACAAACGGAGACTGTTTAGGACCATGCGCAGAGGGATTTAAAGCATCTGCCGGAAGTATAGACAAAGGAGACGAGTTCGATTGGGCGAACTTGGGTACTGCAATAACTGGGACAGCCTATGCTATTAAAGCATGCCTTGAAGACAGTGAGAATAATGAATTTAATCAGTTTGCCCTTCTACAATATCTACGAATAATCAAACCACTATTTCATACAATATAAATATTGTCACCTTGATACCAGTGTAATAAATCTGTCATATCACTCATGGTTCAATACATCCACCCTCCTGTAAATAAATATGTATACTTCTATAAAATTTAGCACATGGTACGTCGAGGTCGATTGCCTTTGAAAATAACAACTCGAATACCTGTCTCAAACAGTTAGATGGAATATGTGAATTACAATCTAATTTTCCTCTGCTGGAGGTTCTGCTAAGACAACAATTTAACTCATACAAAATGAAAACAGTTGTAATTAATCAATGTCTTACCCGAAATAAATCAGGGTTCATTTATAACTATTGACGTCTGCATATGAGTGAACAATTCTTAAGAAGGACGTTAAACAAGACACAATCAATCATTAATAAATATATAAAAAAAAAACCATATCCTTACAACCAGTTTAGCGGCTGGACATTTCCGCGTTATGAATCATCATGTGAATATAAGTGAAGATTCTCCTCTACATCCCAATTACAAATAAAATTTGTATCTTTGAACCTTTTTTTCCAGATACTGTAATAGCATTTTCTAACTCTACGTTCTCGGCAAAGATTCCTGACCACTTAGCTGTGGGTTCCTTTGTACTGGTGCTGGAGGTGACGGGAGTAGACTACACAGAGGAGGTCAATTTCACCGCCTTGCAGCATCCATCTTTTACTGATTCTTTACAATACTTTGCGGTGGACCAGATAGGTACCTCTATAATTAGGCAAATTCATTAGATAATAGTTCAAACTCAAGATAACCGACAGAGTTGTTTTTCTTTCTACAAGAGATCCTTATAAAACGCATTCCAATTTTGAATTTGTTTTGTCTCAAAATTATATAGGCCTACTACTTTTTCTTTCAGGTCAAATAGTGATTGCGAAAAAGTTAATGAAAGCTAAAAGCAACAAGGAGTTTGCTATACTTGTGGAAGCAAAGGATTCCTGTGAGCACAGTGCGACCGCAACAGTCTCCATAGAAACACAAAACATGGTAACATCGATAATTTAAAAATTTCATTTCTTTGCGTGCCATTTCATTCTTCCCAAATATAACAGATATTGTAGTTAAAATGACATGAAGAAATTTTGATTCTTGAGTGAAGGGAGTTCACATCTGTTCCACATGGAGACTACTTCCACTTCCAATGGAGGTTAATTGATGAAATCTGTTTCAAAGTAGATTCAGTAGTTGTGCACTTGTATTTCTGAATATTATTTGCAAGGGCTAGTTTTAAAATGCTGATGTCCTTATAACGGCCTTAATGGACCCATTAGTATCGAACTCTACAGACTTTGTCGTGCCAAGGGATTGGTGATCCACTTTACAGTACCGAAGCAGATAGCCTAAACGATTAAAATATTAAAACCTGTGGGTGTTTACTTTAAAAAAAAAAATACATATACCTGATATGAATTCCTGAATACACCAGATTTGATCCCACCTGTCAGATTCCTCTTAGATAGCCTATTTCAGTTTACCTAAATCAATGGGCCAAGTGAGCTTTCCTGATAAATGTTTAACCGTTCTCTGTTGACGGCATCCTTAGCGTTGTAAACTTTTCACAATTTCATCTTCTCCAGAACCACTCAATCAATTTAATCCAAAGTTGGCACTGAGTATCCTTGGGTAAAAGGTATTCAATAGGTCGATATGATGGATTATCTCCCCTATCAAGAGGAGATCATTAAGAAAAGGCAAAATATGATGGGGTCATAATTTTTTAAAAGAACCACTGGGCTGGAAAAGAGATCTTAAGTGGAAGGTTCTTGACATAATGCAGTTTCCAAACCATGCCCCCCAGGGGTAGGTTGAAATTAAAACAGGGGATTAACCTTTTACGTGGGGATAAATTTTCAAAATCTTTTTATAATCTTCTTTTCAAGAAAGCAGTACCTGACATATTGATAAGAAGCTACAGTAAGTTAGTTCTACAGCGTCCGTCCGTCTTTCTGTCTGTCTTTAAAGTTTTCATATCTTTCATTTCTTTTTAAGAACCGCATGGCTAATTTAAACCAAAGATGCCATAAATCATCATTGGGTAAAGGGAATTCAAAATCATTCAAATGATTGTCACTCTTTTCAAAGGGGGAGACAATTAAGAAATATTGAAAAATAGTGTCTTTTTAAAAAATCTTCCCAACAACCTTTGGGGGAGACAAAACAGTTTCTTTAATGAGAGAAGATTCACGATTGTTCAAATCATGCCCCCGGGAGTAAGAGGAAAAATTTCTACAAATCTTCTAAAAGATCAACAGGATTATAGTTAATTAAATTGATACGCAAGATCACGCAGATTGGACTTTTTTCAAACCACGGCCCCTATGGATAGGGGTCTAAAACTGGAGATAAGTTCTATATGAGGATATACATGTATGGCGAGAATTGTTTAAATTTCTGATGAAGAACATCAGGTCCATGATTAGTGATTATTAATATGCAAACATTCTAAGTTAGCCCCGGCGGTAGATTGGAGTAACAATAAGGGAAGAAAGTGTAATATTTTTATTGTTGGTCATTGCAGCCTCCTGAAATACTAGACCTGCCGAATTCCATATCTATATCCGAAGAAACGGAAGCAGATAAAGTGTTGTACTCCACGAATGTTGAAGATCCTACGGGTGATGATGTCTGCTGCACGCTGGAAAGTGTGTCCCCCCAGACGCTTAATTTTAACCTTACCGGAAGCGGGAGTGGATCCCGTGCCATCTATTCTGTTATATCTGGTTCAAAGCCAGCGTTTTCCTACAAAGACTTCAACTCCTACATTGTGAAAGTCTGCTGTGATGACACTGAGGACAAATCTACAGGAGTGTTAATTGTTAATATCAAGAAACCAGACAAAGCTACAACATATGAACCACCAGGTAAAAATTGCGAATTTCATGACAACGATCTAGCTAGGAAATGTTATTTTTAATTTATGAATATGAACAAACTTTTTAATATAAATCTAAATGTTTCAGAACTTCTTTTTTAAATCACATGAGTGTAACGCTGTAACTTATCAAGTTAACACACCTAACGTCTGTCTGTAATTTTTTTTTTATCGTAACTTAATGGACGCGCATGCAAATTGCCCATTGGTGATGATTCGCCATTAAGGACCCGGTTTCAAGCTAACGCGTGGCGGGTAAAACCAAGTTTGTGACGGTTAAATCAGCATTAATTGTCGCAAATAACAAATGAGAAGATAGCTATTCCCTAAAAACATGTACCAGGTGCATGGATGTTACTTTCAATGAGGTTTCCAGGGGGTAAATCTTGACTATGATGAAGGCTAGAGTAAACTAAACTTGTAGCCCATACAATGATGTATGGATCTTTCATGAGGAAACTATGCTTATTTCATCAATCTAAACTTTACCTACTCTATGGAATCAACTATTTTGTTTAAGAGAAGTGAACATGCAAAAAAAGATTTGCTGCATGATAAACTTAAAAGACCTCTTGAAACTAAATAGTGTGGCCTGAATCTAATTTGCCTCTTTCTATTACGAGATTTGATCAATTGAACACTCTAAATGAAAGGTTTATGAAATTCGTCCATAATTTCCCAGCATGCACCTGTGCTTTGACGTAGATGAGACACATTGTTGTTGGTGACTTGGTCACTCAGTTTTACTGCAGAATATTATAAATTCATATTAGAATTGATGGATAAGGTTTTGATTTAAAAACAATTAAAATCAAATGTAATAACTATCCATCAAAAAATTAAGAAACAACTCCTACAAAATATATCCAGTTCCTCCAATTTCTGAACGTACTCAGAAGCACTGTATATTTCAAGATTCAAAATCAATTGATTTTATTAGATTGTAAAATATTTTGAGATAATTAAAGTGAATGTGTCATATACACTTACTGCAATATTGCCGTGAAATTTATATATTGATAATAATTGATGTACATGGACAACAGGTAAATTTTGGAGATGCATTAAATTTACAATCATATCATTTGCTTACACTATAAAGATACTTATTCAGGTCTGAGGTTTTAAAAAATCCTTCATAATTGCAGTGTTTATTAGGAAATGCTCCTTTAATTTTTGTCATAACAAATGAGAGTACAACCACTCTGATTTTTACCAAGAGGCTGACCTCGTCTGACCTAGTTGATAAACTGTTTGTAGGCCATAAATCTTGATTGCATGTCTGCAACAGAATTGTTACTGTATTATATCACGTGGTTGTAATTGGAAATGTTTACACACAAATGGCATGTTACGTTTAGATTTTAATACATGTGCATACAGAAGGCATTTCTCATTTTTGTGTTTTTCTTACATCTTTATAAGTCCTGTGGTTTTCTTCCTCTCTGGATACATAAATGTAAGCTGTATCAATTATAACAGGACTTACACACACTGTCAAAATGTGGGTGTCGAGAACTGCACTTTATGCGTATATCTCTGTAATCTGACGCAAAAAGTTCAAACTCATGACAACAAATGCACCCCCTTGAATGTACAAAGGTAAAATTTCCTCAAGCACACCAATCAAGGAAAACATCTTCTCTCATTAAAATGAACTGTTGGCGAAGAAGCATCATTGATAAATAATTTCTTCCTCTGTAACATTAGGTTCAAGCTGATATTCCACATTTAATTCGCTTTCTGCTGATGACATTAGACATTGATGTTGTACACGTACAATCATGAATGTACCAAACATATAAAGTGTCCTTCTGACGTCAGTATCAGTACTGCCCTCTAGTGGATGCTAAGAGATAACCCAGTAGGAGGTAATGATTTCAATATTACAACTCCCAAGGATTGAAAATATTCCTTAATCTTTATGAAGCATCTCCCTCCCTACTGAAGAAAGCTACATCTGAATGATTTGAAGAATTCTTTATATCCCACCTCTGGTGTGTCCAGGGATTCGTGTTTGCCTATCTCTTTATTTTATATTGTTTATAGGAGTTATGAGATTGATCACTTTTCGTTATCTTCACCGATGCACACCCTTTGTCACATTTTCATGCATAAAAAAATTATCAAATTAAATGAACACTTCAACAAACACATTTCTGAAACAGAACAATATCACAGCTAGCAACATGTATTTTTTTTTATTTGTATACTTCAACACCAAGTAATATACAAGTTTTCTTTTTTTCAGATTGGTTTGCTTTGTCAGTAGGGGTATCCTGCATTCCAATCTTTCTCATGGCGATTATGTCATGTGTGGTGCTGATACAAACATTGTTTGCTCTGGAGTGACACGTGTTACCAGTATTTTGTCGGTGAATATGAAATTCGTCGTTGGAATGGACTGTCAAAACAAGTCACATTGATCATGATAGTTTGCTTGTTCTGCATCAAGTTTGTTAATCTGGGGAATCATCTTAGTTTTTTTTTAATACATATTCTGCATCATATCAAATATAAGAACAACACATATGTTTTCTTCGAGTTATCCGTAACAAAGGCATACTATAATTTGATAAAATAAAAACTTTAGATTATGAATAATTATGTTCTAAGTTTAATATCATAGGTTATTGTATTGACAACCTTGGTATTGTAATATATAGGGATGTGGGGCTCATAGCGGGTGTGATCGGTCCACAGGGGATGCTTACTCCTCCTAGGCACCTGATCCTACCTCTGGTATATCCAGGAGTCCGTGTTTTTCCTACTCTTTATTTTGTATTCTTTATAGGAGTTATGAGATTGATCACTGTTCATTTTATTTTCACTTTTCACTATGCAGTACAAAAATGTGGATAAACTACAGTTCATTGTATTTTCCATACGCACACTGGCAATTATATCGCCTAGGTTTGAATTTACTATTAATGAGTAAAAGTATACAACTCTAAATATAGAGTACCCAAGTTCGTCGATTAAAAAAATGCAAACCAAATGGTGTATTTTATTATATTTATACACAATTAATCTACATTACTACCACAATTCATCCCGAAATTCCGTATACTCTTAAGAGATATGCAGAAACCAGTTTAGAACCCCAACCCAACCCCCCCCCCCCCACTATTTTTTACTCGAAATTTACCTGGGCCCTGGCACCACTAAACAGAATGTCTTTGAATTGCAACAACTAATTACATAGAACACTAGTATGCAACATAAGATATGATTTCTTAACCGGATTCCTTAATAGTTCCAAGTGACTGAAAATCACGAATGCCTATGACGTTATGTATTTCACCGCATACACTTCTGCAAATTCGTCTTTGGTTTGGGGAATGGTTTCAAGTTTGCTCCATTAAGTTTGTCTGGATACCTACTGTCTGATATGCAATATATTCATCCATTCTTCTAACAAAAAAGATCTGTACATGATGTATTGTTATACTTTCACAGTCTTCAACTAATACCGGGAGCCTGGTGCACGGGACCTGGTATAATTGGAAGCTGGCATGTTGAAATTGCATATTACAAGTCCAAAGGGCATGTAAATTCCAAAGCTTAAACGTCCTTATTTTTTTTATAACAATGTACTTTTGCTTTTGATTCGAATGATTAATTCATTCATCAAATGTTTCATTTTCATTTGTGAATAACGTACATGTAGCATATCAAATTAAATATCATCTATAGTATTAGATATACGTGTACTTAAGTGTTGGTTTATTTTATTATTTCAACGTGAAGCATAGAATTTCGACGACATATTATTCTACCATGATTTCCAAGAAACTCTTTTGTATTGGATTGAAAAAAAAGTGACAATAGATGTTCTCGGGAAAGTGGATTTCCTTGGCATTGAAAGGCAAATAAGAATGAACTTACTTAATAAAATTCTGGGTATGCAAATATTTGTTCAGGCTAGTGGAATTAGTGGATATAATGTACCTGCCGGAAGGGCATGCCCTCGAAAAAAAAAGATCTGGCGAAGACTGCTCTCAAATAAAATACCTGAACTTGCTTGAATTAAATTCACCATACTGAAATTTTCGTGTTACTTGTTTACGACTGAATTTAGCTAAAATGGAAATTCGGTTGAGTTTTGTGCTTTGTTGCGCATATGTACATGTAAGTAATGTATGACATTCAGCATAACAAAACAATTAGCGCATGTAGTTGAGGGTAACATTTCAAATGTTCACCCCTTGAAATCCATAATTGTCAACCACGACTGCACTGGGGCTGGCAATCTTTTCTCGGGTGAAAAATTTCGCATGATTGATCAATATATTTCTGTGTTTAGTATCCGTAACAATGGTGGATGTCCGCGGGGCATATTTTTCAGCACATTTCATTGATCAAAATATAAGAACTTCTGTTGAATGATGTATTGGTTTATCTAGTCAAGTTTAGATTCAAGTTGATGACCATAGACCCGACTGTGTAACTAAGAATACATTCCCTCCTTTTTACACCATGACTATTGATAAAATGAACATTCAAAGAATGTAGTTAATTTGTTTGACGTTGTTTGAGAATTTTTTCAATCTTATTAAAACGTAGAATTTCGTGTATCCTGTAATTTGTAATCGGCTGAAACATAAACAATGTTTTTGATCTACAGCAATACAATATTTCAGTTATTGTACGATTATTGAACTTATATTCATGAATATTGGCAGAGTTTGGTTTCAAAATTCGGGAACAAATGCCAATATTCACCAATGCAGGGTGTACTGCTTTATTATATAGCTAAACCATGTTTTAGTTGTTTTGTGTTGGCGCATGGTTTATTTATTTTCTCGTCATGTTTAGAATGGGAAACATCAATGCCAGACTTGCTCAAGTCTCTATGTTTAATAATCAGTGCTGTCTTTAATACTTTTTAATAATGCCAAAGATGTTTGGTGACATTTAAGTATGGTAGAGAGCAGATATTTAGACTTCTGAAGCACAGTAAAATTTGGACGAAATGATAAAGTAATGAAAACTACAGAGAGACTTGAGCAAGTGTATATGAATGCGTGCGATATCACAGCTAAGGTATGCTACACCAGAGGAATTTGATATAGATGAAAAGTGGAGGATATGTACAACAATATTTTGAAACTGAAAACTTTTAAATTTACTTTATTTAGTCAAACAATGCAGCAGAATTTTTCACTCATATTGCGACGTCACCAGCTGTTGGTGAAGTACCACAAATTTAGACATATGCTTAGCGCTCAGGACCGTAGCATTGAGAGTTCTTTAGTGTGCCAACGGCTGTCGTTTTTAAGGTCCTATCCGAAAGAACCATGATTTTCAATTCTACTTGCCGAGCATTTTGTGAAGGAGCAATCACTACCTCTGTTAAAGTCTTGGGTTTGACGCGGCCATGGCACGAGCGGGACTCAAACTCACGATCTCCCTATTACAAAGCGAACGCTCTACCACTGAGCTATCGCGACCGATTCTGTCGCTCATTGATCAATGCTAGTGGTTTCAAATTGTGAATAAAAAGATTTGCTGGCCTTCAACTGTCAACCAGGGTCGAAATTGATCGATACTTAATGGATAAGACTTGGAAACCAGAGCTTATCAAACGATAGCTGAACCGCCATCTTTGTTTACAGTTAGTGTGAAACACCGTTAACTTGTTCTCAGGATGTTTCTGTGTGGGTCATATTATTTCTTGAAAAGGTGGTGTTCATCTATGGCCTAGGTATTGCATACTAAAATTATCTACAATTTACGAACATTTTATTTATATATTATAAAATCAAATATATAATATTCCAATATGGATGAGCGCCGCGGGACTCATTTATCCAGTTATGACAGGTCTGGTTTTTGTGAGGAGTATTACTCATTTCCGAAATGCGGTTGCAAATCTTTATTCTCAGTAGGTATGTTATTGCTTATTCTTTCGGTATCCTATATTTTGAAATTATTTTTGTTTCAACGAAGTTGTGTACGTTTTGCTTTTATTTTTATGACAGTGTGTTGTAAGCTGAATGAAACACAATCTTACAAATACATCTGTACTCCATATTGTATAAATCTATCGCTGAATATAAAAGCAGTAGGCTTGGCATCCCCAAAGTAAAACACCCTAAACGCAAGTCGTATATCAATATACCTTTAATGGAGGTTGCAACAATAAATTTTAGAGAGTCTAATGAATCAAGAAAGACGACATCAATGATAGGGTGTTCTAAAGAGACACGGACTCATCTTGAACGTAAAGCAATGTCATCTAGTTCTTCAGAAAATCCTGTGCATTGTCAATTACATTAGGTAAAATGGCGACCAGATACACGATAATGAACAGAATAACAACGACAGATACAGCCAGCCCGACAATTGAGATCCATTTTGAAACCTTCCCTCTCAGAGCAGCTTCTTTTCTTTTACCTTCCAAGAAACTTTTGGATGACATAATAGAGAGAATCAGAGCTGCACATCCAAATGGGCAGTTGCACAATATTGTAACCAAAGCTAGACACATAAAATTCTGGGGTCTTCTGCTGTTGGCTGCTGACTGTTCGCCTGTCTCGTTTTCCGAGATATTTTCTGCGATACTGCATTTTGACTGGATGATAGAGGAGTTGGAAACGGGGAGGAACTGCACCGTAGATATGTCCCCTGTTTCAGAAGCACCGCGAGTGTTAGGGGAAGCTTGATTTTGTTCATTTGATGTCAGGGCGTCACCCTCCATTTCCTTTGAAATCTGCAAAACAGTATACAAAAACTTATCGTAGTAAGTATAGAGTGTTGCTATATACCTGAGGTTGTTATACGCCTAGATCTTGTTGCAATTTTGATCCATTTTGACTTATCTTGCATCATCCCAAATAACCACATCAAAGGGGAGACGCAAATTTAATTTCTTGCAGCAACTTTCAAGGGGGCCTGAGATGCTCGCCGATATGACTGTTTTATCATTATTATGATTAAAAAGTTTGGTTATACAATCTGTTTCGTGTCGTTTCCTTAGATTTTGTTTTGCTTTGGTAGATTTCGTTTTGCTTTGGTAGATTTCGTTTTGCTTTGGTAGATTTCGTTTTGCATTTTACGGGTACCCCTGAATTGATTGATTGAATATTGTTTAACGTCCCACTCGAGAATTTTTCACTCGTATGGAGACGTCACCATTGCCGGTGAAGGGCCGCAAATTTAAGTATGTGTTTGGCGCCTACGGTCTTTGAGCACGGAGGAATCTTTATCGTGCCACACCTGTTGTGACACGGGGCCTCGGTTTTTCCGGTCTCGTCAGAAGGACCACCCCGATTAGTCGCCTTTTACGACAAGCAAGTGGTACTGAGGACCTATTTTAACCCGGATCCCCACGGGACTAGGTCTCCTGGAAAACGGTCAAAGTTTCTTTAAAAAGTTTTGCAAAACACGAACACTTTCAAGCAGAATGTAAAACTTTAAGTAGACTTTATAAAGATATTCAATTTAGGGTTTTGAAAAAGACATGAAGAGGAGTGTAATGGAGAAAACAATTAACTTATGGATCTCCTTATAGTTTGCAAAATGTATTCCTAATTTGCACTGCAAAGGTTAATTAGTTGGCAAAATCAAAATTGGTGTTTAATATTCCAAATACTAATATGAAAATGACTTCTCGACATCAAAATAAGCCTGATATATAATCATATGTTTATCATCCACGTCCTATACTAAGATATTTCATTGAACGTAGATGTCGACAACAAACTGACAACTCAACTTTGTGACAAACAGGATAATTCCAGCTTGTTCATCGTCAACTTCCCATATTATTTAGCAATAACAATGTTCCATTATCAACTGCATATGGTATAATAATAATAATACCATATTTACATGGTATTTATGTTTCAACTGATTCGTGATTCAATACGCGAAAACATCTTATGCGCATGATCAGTTTTAAATCGAGGTAGGCTACTGACAGATAATTTCATGTCACAAGGTTTCAACAGTCTCCTTTAATGTCAGGAATGTACAAATTCTCTGGTCGTTATAACGATTTGATTTATAATTTATACAAACTGTCATTATCGAATTCTGTCTGGCGTGTTTCATACCAATTGTTAGGCCCATATTTACATACAAATTTTAACTACAGATGACTCCATTTACCAGGTCAAGATGATATAGGGCTCATGACGGTTGTGACCGGTCAACAGGGGATGCTTACTCCTCCTAGGCACCTGATCCCACTTCTGGTATATCCAGAGGTCCGTGTTTGCTCAACTCTCTATTTTGCATTCCTTATAGGATTTATGAGATTGATCACCATTCGTTATCTTAACTTTTTTATTCAGACCCAGTAACCTGTTCACTGTAGCTATCAGTAGCTACACAGGAAAGCGGTAAATAAATCATTTACACGTAGGGGTGGGGAAAATGTCCTATCACTTCAGAGTGATTGATTGATTGATGTTTTCCGCCACACTTAAAATTTTTCAGGTGTTTTTTTATTGGTGGAAGAGAGAACCCAGATACAATGTACCTGGGAAGAGACCACCGACCTTACGAAAGTAAACTGGGAAACTTTCTCACTTACCGGATTCGAACCCGCACCGACAGAGGTGAGAGGCCGTGTGATTTTGAGCGCGATGCCCTAACCACTCGGCCACGGAGGCCCCCTTACACGTCAGCAATGATTATACATAGTAAATTTTCATATGCAATTTCATCACCCATGCAACTTCAATTAATACACAAGGCAAGTAAGTGAAAATTATTTAGAAAGTAAATACAAAAACATGGAATTTTTATTATATTACATTATTTAGTTCCTCGTACATACCATATCTAGGATATTACTTGCAAAAATGATATTGTTTTAGGGTATTTTAGTAAAACATTTCTTTCGGTAGTATTCTATATCTTGTACATTTACATCTTTAAACAAAGGCCACCTTTCAGATATACAATTGTCTTCATCACAGACTACAAGTGGGCTCGGTCCTACTTCGGCATCAAGAGTAGTACTAAATGTACCTCCTACACAGGAGAGGTCGAAACTTGTGTATCATATTTCTTTTGTTGAACCCCCAGATCCAAACCTCGATAAAAAAATAAATGATTTTCCGTCGAAAAACATGTCAATGTTGGATCAATATATAATAATTTTTGTTCTGAAGTATTTCTCCAAACTGCGCTCAGACATTTTGATTACATTTATGTTATTGATGTATATCATTTATAAGGTTTCCGATAATCAGCCAACCTGTCTGTATTAGATGCCACAGACATAAACATTACCATTGTTCCTGGAGGGTTGTGGTAATAACAAAGGTCCAGTACATAACGGAAATAAAAGGATTTCCAATGAACAAGCATGTCACGGATAATTGCAACCAGCGAATGATTATATGATGACGTCAACGGTGTCAATAGAAACTCGATATCCGTCTGAGCAGTCCAACATCGAGTTGTCACTGGATCAGACTGAGTATTTTTAAGGGTATACTTGATATATATTTATATAGAGGTTTGAAATAATATAATGTTATATTCACGGAATTCGAGAGCAGCAGTTGTTTTGTTTAAATTGAGAACAGATCTTTTTCCCAAATCCATATCCTAGAGACAACATTCCAAATGAGGCCACATGTACAATAACCTACTTTGGGAGTCGCGACCCCACCCTCTCCCCCAAGTTTGATTGTTCCAAACCTCACATTTTGAAAGATAAGATTCGGACATGATTTGAGAATGTATAGCCATAAAAGTCCAGAAGGAGGCCCTCAGTGAACTAGTTTGAGGCACAACACCCCTCTCGATGCATTAGCTGACGAAGTGTGGTAGTCCTAAGCCTCACCATGTGCAAAAAGACTCGGACACGAAAACGCTAAAAGACGGACAGGAAACCCATACCATATTACTACTCGTCCAAAGATGGGCGTTGATAGAAGCCTGACATGAATGAAGATTTCCATATAAAATTAAAAGTACACGATTGGTCTCCAAAAACCGGATCGAACTAGTTTACAACAAACATGCATTCGTTGTCGCAGATGAAAGCAATGTCAATTTCAAAAGAAATATAAGGGAAAAGATTCAGTGAATATAAATATTAAGATATAAAAGGTTTATGTTGAAAAGTATTCAATATATCGTGTCACAATGAAAGTGGTAGCAATGACCATATCCAAATTGTTCATATATTAACGTTGTAAAAATGCGTAATCGAGTAAATTAAAATAAGATAAATTCAAAGTGTGTCAACTTGTACTCTGTTTTATTCAATATATATGCGATCTGTTTATCTATTTACCCATTACCTAAAAAAAAGATTATAGCAACTGAACACAACATTATAGTTTACAGTTTCAACAACCTTGAAATTATCTGAAAAGGGGTTGCATATAAACATAATGGCAATTTTTTGGTTCCCAATTTGGATACATTTATTTTATTGATCCATTTAAAAAGGTGAAATATTTCATTGCAGATATGAGTTCAATCTAATTAAAATTAGATGTTAGATCCGCTCACATACTCGCTACACAATAACGAGTATGTGAGCGGATCTAACATCTACTTTTAATTAGATTGATAAGAGATTGTCCACAGACCGTTGTTACCTGTCTAATCTACCAATGTATGCCCTTTCCTGACAGGAACTCGTCATTGTCAAACCTCAAATACGAAAACAATTTCTCAACACTTCTTTCACAACTTCAAGGGCTGATCCTGGAATTGAAGTTAAGAGTGGCGCAACGTCATGAGGCAGGTGGTATGGGTCCGCCTTAAGGTCCCATTGGATCGAAGCTCCCGCAATCGAATTAAAATCCTTTGATCCGCTCACGTTTTTGCTACACAAGGATATACGTGAGCGGATGGAAGGATCTAATTTTAATTAGAAATACGTGAGCTGATCAAAGGATTTAATTTCAATTAGATTGAAGCTCCCGGAATCTCTAGAATTTTATAGATTTTTTAGGGCTTGAAATATGTGTCTTATGTAGTCATTTTTAACTATTTTCTGTCATTTTTAATGAGATGAAATCAATAAAATGACACAATTTTAAGAGTTTCCTGAAATATAAGTTCTCTTGATAAAAGTAACAATGAATCAAAAGATCTTGTCATTTATTTCTCCGAGAGTGGTAAAAAATGATGGCTTCTTTTATCGTATATTTTTATTCTAAACAAGAGACCTGATTTATCTTAATTTAAAACATATAGCAACGCGCCCCCTTTGATCCGCCACTGATCTTATATAGTGTAATTTTATTATTACGAGATATGGGTAGAAGACCACAAATTGAACTATCACCCAAAATGTCAGTCCAAATATTGCGTATTGTTGCAGGTTTTTAACATCAAATGAAAAAGTGAAGAAAACGAAGAGTGATCAATCTTATAAATCCTATAAAGAATACAAAATTGACAGTAGGGCAGACACGGACCCCTGAGGACAGGAGTAAGCATCCTTTGTGGACCGGTCACACCGCCTTGTATCTTGATCTGGAAAGGGGAGTAATACGTAGTCAAAATCTATATAACTACTGCCGTCGGATTGAGGGTATCATCCGCCCAGACAGATTAGCTTTATTGACCTAATACATTTTTAAAACATAATTACCTTTGAAGGCTAAGGATATGCCGTCATGAAATTGATCAAAATCCACTCTATCAGGCAATTTGGTCTTGCTTCTTAAAGATTTAAGTG
Organism: Ostrea edulis; assembly: GCF_947568905.1. Classification (NCBI taxonomy): domain Eukaryota; kingdom Metazoa; phylum Mollusca; class Bivalvia; order Ostreida; family Ostreidae; genus Ostrea; species Ostrea edulis. The sequence continues at coordinate 11,737,957 of NC_079165.1, forward strand.
AGCACATTGAAACAGGACATGGGAATTCAGAGTTTTATTTTTCTAGTAAAATTGTACTTTTGAAAAGTAAAAATTGACAACATGTACCATGATATTTGTGACGTTATAATGACATTAGTCAAGATGAATACCTAAACACGTGTTATATTGCATGTTAAATTCGGTTATAGTTTCCAACCATTGAAATTCGCATTGTAAACACAGACAAAAAATCAAATAAGGGGAGTTCTGTCGACAGAGCTACAATTTAACTGTGTAGGTACGGTTTTCCGTGATGCTACAGTGTACATGATCTTTGATTTCCTTTTACAATAGTCACGTTCACTGCACGCGATAAACATAACAGCAATACATGGGCGATAATTAAGACCTTATTAACCTATCATTTGTGATCTTTTATTGGTTTCTCGGCCTGTGTACATCGATTTATCTGCACAACTACAACCCATTTACAAGGATGTCATCCCCTATATTGGTGCGACACATGCTCCAGGGCATGGGCTTTCTTTCATATATACATCGCTTTATCATCACATCTAGGGATAAAACTCGTGATTTGTAAATCTAAAATTAAAGTGTATAGAGGGAATGAACTGAGAAGCCGGTCAAGAAGGCGGTCATCGGCTTAAATACCCTGTGCGTGATTCTCACCTTCTTAAAAACCCATTCCATACCTTTACTCGCCATCGCATATTAATCTGAGTCCCAACTACAGCTATGTGAATACAGGAAAGATTACATTTTTTTAATAAATGAACGTCTATTGCAAAATTTAATTTCCTGAGGCAGACAAGATTAACAGCTAATGCAAATTTCAATGAAGCTCAGGTTTCAATCACCATAGCACAAAGACGGAATAATAGCGTCTAACGACAAAGCATGTGTTGGTTTTTGTTAAAGAAAAAAATCAATGAAGATAGGAAAACTAGCTTTGAAGATTCAAATTGGGTAAATTATTGGAAAAAGAAAATTAATAATTACGGTATTTCAAAAAAATGAAGGGAAAAAACTTCAAAAACATATTTAAAAATGCCACCAAAATTAGATGATATACATTAAAAGCTTTTCCTGGTTTCGTTTTCTCCCCTTTGAAACAAGACATTCATAGGCCAACGAAATCAGGAATACTCTAAAACATGAACTTAAAATTACGAGATTGTCGGTACAATATTTGAAAAATTGCAGGGTAATAAGAGAAGATAGTTAACTAAGCATTACCCCTATTTCTTCAGATTATATTTGTTCCTAAAACTGTAAAATTCGAATTACTTGGGTCTTTTTTCCCCAAAGTATAATATATTGCCCATTTGGTTCCCGTTTTCATTTAAATTTCAAAATAGACTTTCAATCAAACTTAGTAAAACCCATTTCAAGATGAAGCCTGAACATCTTTTTATATTATGATAATAATCAAGAAAGTGACTTAAGCCAAAACATGTCATAGAGGTTTCAGAGAAAATGGCAATTTTTTGTTGTTGAAATCGTACATTATGCAAGGTGAAGATAACGAACAGTGATCAATCTCATAACTCCTACAAGCAATACAAAATAGATAGTTGGGCAAACACGGACCCCTGGACACTCCACATTTAGTTTTCAAAAACATGGATCACACTTCTGTCTGTGAACAATTCTTATACCAAAGTTACAGTTGATAAAGTTGCACAAAATATGTAAGTTTTTTAGGCAAGTCAATGCTGAATATATTCCGAAGCACTATATGCGTTGAATTTATTAATGTATTTGTTAATGAGGAAATTCGAACTTTGAGATCTTCTTGTGAACTTGTAATATATGCAGATGAAAACTGAATATTGCAACGCAAATATGAGAAGTTGACAGTGGAAAAGCTGAAGTCTTCTGGGTTGTCATAAAGTTGTGTTGCTTGTTCCCTTTGAAATCTATGTTCAATAAAATGTTCAAATCTGAAGCAGATATGGAAGACTATGTGGTGCCTTTTGGTTCGAGTTCACTGAACTTATGAATACAAATGAGTAGTTCTAATTGAAAAAATGTCGATGATATATCTAAATGTCGAGTTTAAAGCCAAAGCAAGAGATGTTATCTTTTCAAAACGTGTAAATAAATTCTGCCTCATGGGAATACAAAAACGGGTCAACTAACTATGGTGCACAATCTGTGTCCATGGGAATTTCAACAAACGTTTGGAAAACTTGATCAAATTTGCTAATATTTTTTTTTAAATCTACGGATAAAATCTTCAAAAAAACCCATGTCAATTAGAAAAAGATATATCAGAGAAATATATTTTAAAAAGAAATTGAAATGAAATTGCTAAAAGCCCGATCGGAATTATAAAAAAGTAGTCATAAAGAACATTATAATCAGAAAACTACATTTCCTTGATGTAAAATGGTTTACAGATTAAACGAATTTATAAAGGAAACAAATTTCTTGATAAACAGTGCAGAAATTAGCAACAATATGATTAATTTAGTAATTTCTATCAATTATGATCGTGATCGGTACTTTTTTCTTTAGTTTGAATATAGTGATATATCTAAAATATGGTCATTTTGTTTCTTTATATATTTCTTCGATTTATCTCTTTTAACTGATATGTATTTTGAAGATTTTATCCGTAGATTTAAAAAATATCATCAAATAACGTTTTCAATATTCATAAATATTTTTTTCTAACATATTAGAGCGTTTATACCTGAATCTTTTAGGCATGTTTTATTAGATATCCTATCATGCACCGAATCACAGCAAAATTTGGACTCAATAATCCCTTATTTGCATTCAAAACACCTTTTCTGTCATTCCGCTTGTATCACTCTTTCGATGGTAAAGTCATACTTCACAAGAGGTGTTTACACGAGCCAATAAATAAAATTTTAGTGTAATGAGCGACATTAAATAATTGATGATATTTATTTATAATTAATAATTGAAAGAAAATTGTAATAATAGCAAAATACTAACTTACGGTAGTTGAACAATGAATATGAAAAATCCGTGCCGAACTGAATCTACACACACAGAATAGTAATTCCAAAATCCTAGTTCACAGTGTAAAACTTATACGGTACCAATTTTGATCCACCAGATGCGCATTTCGACAAATAATGTCTCTTCAGTGATGCTCAACCGAAATATTTAAAATCCGAAATAACAATAAACTTAAAGAGCTATTTTAGGGGAAAACAGAGTGCCAAAAAAGTGGAGTCAAATTCGTCTAAGGATAAGAGCTATGCATGGGGAAGATAATCCTTAATTTTGAAATGAATTTCTAAATTTTATCACAGCAATTAAATTATACATCCGTATTCACAGGTATGAAAGAATCCAAAAATGCCCAGATCATTTCTAATCAGAGTTGTTTTATTATAAAAATCCACAGTGTATTTATAATAAGAATGATTTAGAAAAATCTTGAAAGACAATGATGCAACCATTACGTCATCTTTCTACTAAAGAAAATAAACATGAGCTCTAGAACAATCTAGGTCACAGGCCACAGGTGTCAATCGAGTGCAAGTAGTACACAACAAGAAATAATCATCAAATTCTAGAACAATATAGGTCACATGTGTCAATTGAGTGAAAGTAGTACATAACAATTGAAAATACACAAACTATGGTTACAGTAAACCTTTGTGAGAAATGCACACAAGTATGGGGAATTATACATCTTGTAACACCTCAATGTAAGGGATATACTTTCACCTAAACACGCATTAAGCATTTTGTACGGGTTGTTCCCCTTACTTTATATATCATTTGGCGCTAGTTTACTCCCTTAAATATACTTAGAATTTTCTTTACATGGAAGGCTGTTAGAAAAAGGAAAGTATTTAATTTTCATTAATGATGATCCCTACTTTTCCTTGTGATTTTGTCTTCAAAAGACAATTATCTTTGCAATGAAAGGTATTTATTGACTGTATATTGTTTAACGTCCCTCTCGAGAAATTTTCACTTCTCTCCATCTGAGTAAAAATTTCTCGATAGGTACCTTAAAAATATACAATCGATCAAAACTTTCATTGGAAAGATACTTGCCTTTTAAAGACAAAATCACGAAGAAATGTAGGGATTAAAAATGTCTGTTAGTGACATATTTGGCATGAAACTTTATATTTTACACTTAAAACTTTCAGCGTTTTTAAAGTTTGCCATTGCATGGGTGGCATTTAACAAAATAAGAAACTGTTTATATAATATCTCCTTCACAGTTATTAGATAACGTTTTATGTTTAAAAGAAACTTGATATTCTTGACTTATTTGTGTTGGTGTTACGAGTTTCAGCAGTTGCCTTTTATTTGCAAATTTTTACTACGAATTACTCCATTTGTCTGATTAAGATGGAGAGCTCACCGCGGAACAGCGAATGCTTGCTCCTCCGGGACACTGTCACCTCATATCACCTCTAGTGTTTCCCGGGGACCGTCTCTTTATAGAATTAATATTATTAATTGATCACTCTTATCTTCACCTTTTTCGTGTAAGAATTTATCATGTAGGTTTCAATGTTGAACCTCTGGGGGAGAACGCTGTATGGGTTATGTTTGGGTTGATTTTATCTAAACTTGTGAAGTCTACATGAGTCCATCCAATTTATGTCAATATTCGTCAATTAGCAATGAATGTGTACTAATGTGTAATATCATTAATTCTTATTTTGTGTCTAATGGAAAAAGAATTGACAAATAGAAAGCAATAACTTGTCAAATGAAAACCAATATGACATTTTTCAGATACACGTATTACAAATCTCTATGTTACAAATTATAGTCCGATGTAAAACCAGCAAGCGGGGCAAACAATTTGTGGTGTATATTTTGGTGGTATGAACATGTACATGCAAATGTATGAGTACAAAATAGTTTGTGCCTTTCTGAGGAGAAATAGGTATATAAATGTAACTTTCTGCGAATGAAAAAAAAATAAAAGGAATGATTTGAAATAAAATTTTAAAAAGTATATTTAGTATCTTATGATTTCGATATGCATATCTACTGATACATAAGGATAAAAGCAAGTTCCTTCTATTCGAGATAACCACTACTAGTATTTTGGAACGCGTAATACACTTATCAATATATAAAGATACAGAGTGAGGAAACAGAAATCCCCGAGAGTCAAACATATTTATGAACACACCAGGATAAAACAAATATACCTATTTATGGATATAACAAACATATCTTAAAATTATGAAAACCTAACAATCATTTCATGTTGGTTTCCAAATTTGCTATTTGTTTGCTGAAATATTTTTCAAATTTAAAAAAAAACTCGATATGCGCCACTAACGTAATTCTGGTCCGCCTACATTTGACTTGCAACCAATGAACATAGTTTGCAGTTCGTTGGAAACTGTAGGATGTTGTAGAGATTTTCTAATGACGGCTTCAGGGCCACTCTGCGATAGTTTTTTTTTTTTTTTGCCTGGTCAAATGGTTTCAAGACAATTCGCTCTACGGCAAATAGCCTTGAAACTATTTAACGGCAGATCTGGATAAAGTAGTCGATTTATTGGCGAATCATTTAAAGGGAACACATAATCATCTTGAAAATTATATCCTTGTACATGACAATACAATTTCTATTAAAATAACCATTGTAATTCATACCAAATGTATTGAGGAAAATCTTTCGAGAAGTGCAGTGAATTTCAAAAGAAAAAGAACTTCATAGTACACTTTCACTTCAATTTTTAATCCCCCACCCCTTTTTAAAAACTGCTTTTGACATGTCAAAGAATATATTGATTGATTTTATCTTGTTTAACGTCCCTCTCGAGCATTTTTTACTCAGATGGAGATGTTCAAAAAATAGAAAATATAGTATTTTGCGGTAGAGATGCGAAACACTCACTATGCCGTAATACAGATATATTTTCCAGCTTTGTATAGCAAACTTCCGCCAGAGTTCGTTTGCACACAAATTGTGGAGACGCAGAGGACTATGGGTAGTATGACCACACTAGAAGAAACCAACCTTTTCCTTATTACTTTAGCTTTTACAATGTTGAATTAGAGCAGTACAATGTCCAAAACCCCATATAATCTCAAAACCTGAAATATGTCAAACTTATGGCGGATGTGGATATCTATTCTAAAGGGACAACTGCACAAAACATTGCTAATTTTATTGATTATTTATATAGATTAGCTGCTGGATGTTGACGTCACGATTCTTCCGACAGCTATTCCTACATTTCTTGCTTTCTTTGATTTCTATTTTTGTCACTTTGATGGTGATTAAAGACATTTTATGGTCAAGACATTTTTACGGCTGATTAATGGCAAGAACACACAGTTTTTTCGGAACGGGTTAAATCTATAAACTATTGAGAAACAAATGGGGAAAAGTAATTGTTATAAGTTGTCACAATTTCAATAAAAGGGGAACTTTGTGCCCCTGATCTCCATACGTTTAGTATTGTGTAAATTGCTTACTACATATATTGTAACGATGCTACTCAGTATTAACTAAAAATTAAATTAGAAATTGGTGACAGCGATCGGTAAATATGAAGAGCAAGTAATAAAACATTCATTAAATCTTTTGATAGAAGTCCCATTAATTCTTAATATTATCATCCTCTTTGTAAAATTGGTGCTGGAAATCTAATATAGTGGTGGGGAAAATGTTCTAATGATGATGATAACGTGTCTTACCTGACAGCATCAGATGTCCACCGGCATCGCAAAGTTATCTCGAATCCGAGCGGGAAGAAGATTTATCTTCTTGGAACTGTCGTCTGTCAAAAACAAAACCACTGGTAATGTATCGATTTTTAATCCAATCAACAAGTTCTCAAAAGCTTCCACTTTGATTCGTCGTTGGTGTACAAATGAATAAGCAATAAAATGACATTATAGTTTTCCCGTTTCGTAAAGCAGTGCATTCACATATCAGCAGGGGTCAATAGGTTGCAGCGTTTACATGGCGATATTCACATGAGCTGCTGAGAGATAATTGTGTAATGTTCTTAAAGGCGATAGGTTACAGTATTTAAATTCATATCATTGAATAAATTACATTGATGATAAATTGTATACATAACTCTAGGCTTATCTCTTGTCCGCTTCAATATTCAAGATCACAATTTACTCTACATATATCTATAAGTGTCCACGATTGAAATAATTTTGCCGTGCATTGTAAGGAATTTAGCACTTTTTCTTACACAAATACATGTACATTGTCACCTTTATTGTCTCATGGATTTGGGAGGGTGCAAATATTATATAAGAGGCCACTCTATTACCAAACGATTTTTGAATATCAGGAATAAAAAATGCGAGGAAGATAAACAAGAGAAGATCACGAGCAGTCATCAATCTCATAAATCCCTAAAAGGAATTAAAAAAAAGAAGAGGCAAACACGGACTCCTGGAAACACAAATCCAAGATGGCGACAGGCAAATACGTTTCCACTTTTCTCCTTAAACTATTGATGTTTTTTATCCTGAGTTCTTAAATTATTCTGTACCAATTAAATAGGTAGTGTTAGTCTTAAATGGCTATCTAAGAGATGTTATTTTAAATCGCGTACTTGACTATCGCCATCTTGGACTAGGGTAACGTACTTTAATGATATAGAAGATGAGTTTCATTTTATCCTGAAATGTCCATTTCACAAAGATTTGAGAGAGAAATATATTAATTAAGGGTTTTTATTACACAAAAACCAAGTCGATCTCCTTAGTGTAGACAATACTAAAGAACTCAATAACTTGGGAAAATTCTTAGTTCAAGCTGTGAAAATACGAAGTTTAGCATTGTAAGTCAATAATGTAATTATAGTATTTTTCTAATAACATGTGCATCTCATACTGTGATTACATTTTATATTCGTAATTTCTTCTCCTCCTATCTCCTCCTGTCTATTCACCTGTTGTTTATCTTATACAATTAGATATGTTGTATATCTACATAACTATACATGTACTAGCTGTATTCCGATGAGTTGTATAACTCAAGGACAATAAAGAATTCAATTGACCCTCGTCCGTTTCCACATGGTAACAAGATTGATTGGTTGAACATTGTTAATAACGCCTTGCTCGAGAATTTTTCACTTGCACGGAGACGTCACCATTGCCGGTGTAACCGTGGTGGCGGTCGCTGGTGACCAGGGTCGCTCTTAATAGAATATATAGGGAAAAGAACCGACTCGGATCACCGGCTTCTGCGCATGCGTGGTATTTAACTCGAAGCGGTGCCCTACTGGTTTTAAATCCATAGTAATAATAAACCCCCTTCTCAGTTTTCTGTTTCGTATGCACATCATAACTTGAAAGATACAAATTAACTTGTATTATCCAACTCCAAAATTGATATTTTAATGCATAAGATTTCTGAATTATGTCTAAGATATCTAATAACGAATAAACAACTTGAAAACAATGGCTGTTTATTCAAAGCATATTTACAATAGTGTTATCTCCATAACAATTCCTAAGATATCTTTTATATTTTAATCACATGATAACAGGTGTGAACAAGGCACAGCTAGACGCCTTAAACTTGGATTAACGTGCAGGTGTAAACAATTACCTGTAAATAAAATAACACCAGGTTATTCTACCGTGACCAACTTTCGTAATCATAAACTTTACAAATACCACTCGCCCAATTTACGAACAATACGTAGGAACATATTCAACATTGTTTTATTATTTATTTATCTATTTTGCATAGTATGTTTCTTCTCTCACCCTCTTTTATTTCAAATATATTTTCTGATTATCTGAATTCAAATTATCTCCGATATGCGAACAACCACACATCTACTGTATACAACTTGGAGGTTTACTTTGGGTGTTTTTGTACAAAAGTGGAAGACTTTCCTATTACGAGATAATTCTTTTTGTGTTAAAATTTAACCAACTAGACTCTATATACATGTACATATAGCAGGATCGTGTATAGGAACCAGCAGGCATGAGGGATCGTGCCATCCTTCTTATTCCAAATAAAAACCATAAGACAACAAAACTAACGTCTGGCGTCTTTATTTACCTAATATCTATTTATTTATTTTCAAGGTCAACGTATATCTGTTCACTTATGCCCCAACTATAATTGTTTACAAAGGACACGTTTCAGTTTCACGAAATTAGTCAAAATAGGATTCATGTTTGGTATACGGACAAAAAGTCACAGGATAAACGTCACAGGACAGAAAGTCACAAAATATGTAGAAAAGTCACAAAAATGATTTAGCAAATGAGACCCCATATATACTTTTACGATAATAATAACAGGTGGTACCCAAATGCTCACTAAAGCTGTTGTTCAGACACCAGACATTTCTTACAGTGGATAGGAGGTACAAGGGAATACATGTCATCATTATTGATGTTTGTTTTGCCACATTTAGCACCTTCAGTTCATTATTAAATGTTCATTATCAGATAATAAGAAAGGAAAAATCATTAACTTGTTTATATATCAATTATTATATGATAGTTCACTTACTTCTTGTTTTGACCATGATCTGGAGTGAAAGGAAGCCAACCATAATTCTGTCATCAGATTTTGTTTTGACAATCATTACATGTAATATGTAGTATACTAAACCAAATGATCATCAAGCTTATTTCATCGAAATAAGAAATCTCTCTTTTTAAAAATCAAAATGATATTTTACTATGAATATGATAAAAGGAATAACAATTTTATAATTATTATCAAAATCTCATAGAAAATATAAAGTTTGCAATTATATTTTCTTAAACTTTACAAAAAGAACAGATATGTTTTCAAATATATATAAAAAATCAATAGTTTTTTATTTTCTTATAAACTGTGACTTTTTGTCCTATGACATTTTGTTCTACTATCATAAAATTCTAATTGTGACTTGGTCTTATTTTCTTATAAAATTGTGACTTTTTGTCCTGTGACATTTTGTCCTACTTTCATAAAATTTCTTATTGTAACTTTTTGCCCATGGTCATATTGGCCGTGTCTTTTTGTAATTTGTAAAGCTGTAAATGGTTTGAAAGGTACATAATTTCAGCACAATGTATATATTAATTATGACTTTAAAAGTTGACATATTTTCATGATCCTGGTTCTAATTAGGAACATTTATTTGAATCATTTTTTATATATCATAAAATTACAATTTTCTTATATCAAATTCATGACAAGGAACTACGTAAAAATGAGCAGTACTTTGAGTGAATCTCATTCTTTGCAGTCAGCCAATAATATGATAAGACTGGTTTCACGAGTATGTACAAAAGCCACGGTATTGACGTCCAGTTGTTTAATATCATCACGAAAGCTGCTGTCTTTGGATCGTCTTTTGTCTCGCGTCTCGGAAGATCTACCGAAGCAGACCCGAGAATAAAATATTTTGGAGTTGGTGGCATGACAGCAAAGGAACCAAATCAAACCTGCTTGCAAAACCTGCTTCAGTATTCCCCTGATCGAGTTTTCATTCATCTCGGTGGAAACGACATTAGCGTTGACGGACAACCTAGGAAGGTGGCTGAAAACGTCCTACAACTGGTGCAGGTCCTAGAAGACAGCGGAGTTGGAACTGTTCTCGTGGGACAGATTCTAGACAGGGGTGGTACTTAATTAATTATGAGCGTCGGTGTCTGGGGTCGCTCTTCAGAATGACCGTTTCATATTTTGTCAGAACTGACTAGGGTTTGGTCTGTAAAAGTTGCACAAGGTGCAAATGGGTGGCGGTTTGATTTGAAATAGCTAATTTAAGTGTAGTTTCAGAATTCAGGAGAGAAAAAATGGGGAAAATAATTATTTTGAATTAATTATGAGCGTCGGTGTCTGGGGTCGCTCTTCAGAATGACCGTTTCATATTTTGTCAGAACTGACTAGGGTATGGTCTGTAAAAGTTGCACAAGGTGCAAATGGGTGGCGGTTTGATTTGAAATAGCTAATTTAAGTGTAGTTTCAGAATTCAGGAGAGAAAAAATGGGGAAAATAATTATTTTGAATTAATTATGAGCGTCGGTGTCTGGGGTCGCTCTTCAGAATGACCGTTTCATATTTTGTCAGAACTGACTAGGGTATGGTCTGTAAAAGTTGCACAAGGTGCAAATGGGTGGCGGTTTGATTTGAAATAGCTAATTTAAGTGTAGTTTCAGAGTTCAGGAGAGAAAAAATGGGGAAGATAATTATTTTGAATTAATTATGAGCGTCGGTGTCTGGGGTCGCTCTTCAGAATGACCGTTTCATATTTTGTCAGAACTGACTAGGTTATGGTCTGTAAAAGTTAAACAAGGTGCAAATGGGTGGCGGTTTGATTTGAAATAGCTAATTCTTAAAGATTTATTCTATATATTTGTATGTAAAACTTTGACCCCCTACTGTGGTCCCATTCAACACCCGGGGGCCATGATTTGAAGAAATTTGAGTCTGCAATATGCCAGGAAGCTTCAATGTAAATTTTAGCTTTTTTGGCCCAGTGGTTCTCGAAGATTTTTAAATGAAACTCACCCTATTTTGGCATTTTTATGATTATCTCCCCTTTGAAAGGCCCATGGCCCTTCATTTGAACAAACTTGAAAGCCCTTTACCCAAGGATGCTTTGGGCCAAGTTTGGTTGAAATTGGCTTAGTGGTTCTGGAGAAGAAGTCGAAAATGTAAAAAGTTTAGACAGACAACGGACAACAGGTGATCATAAAAGTTCACTTGAGGTTTCAGCCGGTTTTGCTATTTTGATATATAGCCTATCAAACTCCAGTAAGATGAGGGTGATACCAGACAGTCAACATTAGAAAGTGCACTGTTTCAAAATTACTTGTTGATATATTACAAATATGCGTGATGCTGTTTTATAACTGACCTTTAGGATGTTTCTTGGTGTTTGAAATTGACCATAGACCGAGTCTATGTCAAATGGCACTGGTCTATAACAATTGTAATACGCCGGTTTCGAGATACGTCCGAGTTATTTCCCTTTGGAGAACTCTCGTACATAGTAAGGCGCGAAAGAATTTGTTTACTCGCGGGAGTGGGACAGATATTCATAACAGTGTAAGTGAATGTACTCAGTAAGTTTCTCATACGCTGTTTGATAACCCGAATTCGACTGATACACAAACTAAGTAAGTGATAAGTATTTAGGGAGTAATTAAATACATCGAATTCTTATCCTATCACGTTATTTCGCTGGTCATAAGTACCATATCCAAGATATTTCTTGCAAATATGACATTGTTTGTATGTTTCCTCTTCGGTAAAACATTTCTTTCGATAGTATTTAGTATTTCCCACATTTACATATTGAAAGAGAAGCCGCTTTTAATACATTTCATCGTCTTCCTCGTTGGCTGCATATCCACTCTGTCCCACTTAGGCATTCAAAGTTCCACTAAATGCATCTCCTATACAGAAGAGTTCGTATCTCGAAACTGGCGTATTGGGATATAACAAAACGTGTATGTTAATTTTCTTAGTTTAAAGCAATTGAGTTATCCCACAAGTCAACGTCTGATAAACGTTATGAGGAAAAGAGAACACTTTTTTGGAAATGGAAAGAAAATATGCTTTATAAGTACTTTAAAAGTCAATAAAAATGTTTTAAATTTGTGTTATTTTTTTCAATGTTGCGGTCTATGCAATATTCGATGAGGTCTATGTCATCTAGTTTTGGCATAAACCCAGTCTGTACTAAGTTTTAAATGAATTTCGAAAACTGCTTTTCTGTTACTTTAATTCAGAAAAATATACTGACAACACGTCACACCAGCATATTTCTTTTCTGTTTTACCACACCCAAACATATAAAAGATGTGGTGACTACAAATGAAGGGAAGAAATGCACCATTTTAAATCATTCTTTTTAAATGGGTTAACCTCCCCCCAAACCCCACAGTAAGGTATAGATTTGCCACTGTATTTGAGTGCAACCTGATGTTATTAAAGAACAGACGTAGCTCAAAAATTGCAAATTCACATGAAATTATGCTACTCTACAGATTACTTCGAAAAAAATGTATAATTCAAATCCAACAAAAAAATCAACAGACTGATTGAAATGGATCACAGATTAAAATGTATCACAATGAGGGAAATTTGGATGTTTTGGAGAATTGACAAATTCAATGCAGAAAGAATTAAAAGGATCAGTAAATGATGTCATAATACTTGCCCTTTGACCTCTAAATATCAAGGCTCTACCATATAGAAATTTCATGCAAATGATTATGCACATTTTTACTGTATGCTCGAGAATGTCCAATATATAGGATGTTCTCTATTCGTTTTTCACAGGGTAAATAATTCATATTGTTCATTCCAAAGATAATTGATTATTGCATTAGTATAAATTTTCTTCTGGCATGTTTTCAAAGAAATGAATTTAAACTAATTTCACGTGTTTTGAACTACGTGAAGTAAATTATTTTAATGGGATATGAACTCCACATCTCCATTCTTAACATTAATTCAACATAAATTATCCACTTTTCAAATACTGAATGTCTGATATCATCATTGAAAAACACTAGATATATCTATAGATATGATGTTTACCTAGAAATGTAAACCTGAGTCTGTCAAAAACAGGCACCTATCTTCTTAGTCAGGTTAGTGTTACATAACCATGATAAGTTTATTGGATTGGCTAGTTGTGCTTTGTGCTCATTTAATTACAAATGAAAATTAGTCATGGGGCTTGGATTATTCTGACCACAAACTATGTCGAAAATCTGCTTTAAATTCATAATTCATAAGTAATTGCGCAAAAAATTGAAACTAAATACCTAAGCATTTCAACACCTACATAAAAATATTTCATTGACATAGCTGATGGCTTTTCGATAGTAAAAAACACAATAGAGGAAATTCGAGTCACAACTTTGTTTTGAATTAAACTGGTACAGTGTGATAATGATTCGCATTTATTCATACTAGCAATTAAATCATAGACAATAAAAACAATATTATTTATTTTTTCTTTTTAAACCACTATCTTACTTTCAAGGTATTGTTATCATAATCATAATGATATAAATCAGTCGAGACTCGATCGCTCGAGTACAGGACGACATTGGTGGGATGCCGATCTCGATGATTCTTGCATGTAAAATGAATAATTATTAGTAAGTTTCTGTTGATATTTTTGCTAAAGGAGCTGCACTAGTTATATAATTTAATATATTAGTTAAAATGCACGTCTTCTTATTAAAATATGTGCATAAATGAAGTTCATATGCCGATCACAATTTCAGATGTAGAATTAAAAACCAAAGCATTTTCTGGTTTTTAAAACAAAATAATTCAATAATACCAATTGTTTTATTGTCTTTTGGTTTTTTTTTCATCACCAAACTTCACACTAATTGCTGATTACAACCATATACAATGTTTACAATTACCTATGGGTCGAATTATGCGAGCGTCGAACAGCAGGACTACCGCTATATTTAGAGCGACCCTGAGCACCAGCGACCGCGATCACCGCTACACCGGTGAAGGCCTGCAAAATTTAGGCCTATACTCGACGCTTACAACCTTCAATAATCAATAAAGATCCCTCCCTGCTCAAAGGCCGTAAGCTCCGATCTAACTTGTAGTCTTAAATTTTTCAGCTCTTCACCGAGCAATGCTGACATCTCCATGTGAGTGAAAAATTCTCAAGAGGGACGTCACACAATATAATATTATTATTATTATGCAATCATTCTTCTTAAAAATCAAAATTATCCCGTCTTAAGTTCAGGCATATCAGATCGATGGCCTTGGACTGTTAAAGAATTTCTAACAAACAATGCCCAACCTACCTACTGAAATTTGAATTAAAGAATCACCATGTTCTTTTAAGATACAGAAAAACTGCGTTCTTACCAAAATTTACCTCAACAACTTAATGGTTGAAGTTTTAAGAGCTCATGATTCTGGTTGTAAACTGGACCCATCTAATGACATTAAAGCCTCATTAAATTCAAAATATTTAATGCTGTACATTTCATTGTTTTAATGTACGATTCCGCACATTAAATTCATCAACTTTAATGTAGGTTGGGGAGTACATTAAGTGATCATTAAATATGGCGACTAAATATCTGTTGGACAGTTGGGCAGGCGATGAAACGATGGAGTCTTCCGCGACCGATTTTTACTCCAAAATGTGACTAACGAGAAAATTCGAATGATATAAAAAGACAATACCTCTTCCGTAAAGAGTCAATCGGCAAAATTGTGGACGACTAATAAATAGGTCACATGCACTGTCCACAGAACCGCAGGTAAATATAATGTATAATAGTCCAAGCGAAACAAAAGACATGAAAACATGTAGACCTACATGTACATGTGCAGGCTAATCGATTTCTGTAGTGACGTCATTTCGTTTGCCATAATAAGTAACAATACAATGAACAAGAAGGCGACTTTCGTTATGTGTGGCAAATGGCATCGACTAGATGTAAGGACTTTCGTGTATTTTGGTCTGACGTCATGGGTCCCTGTGCACTGTGTAATGGTTAACGCGAGTAATATTTCCGGGAGCCATTTGATCACCATTTGACGATGTGAGTGCTGTTTTACACCATCAAATTATGCCAAGTTTTTAATTCATCTACAGTAAGAGTGACACTACAACATATAAAAATCACTTTAGTAACAGGTACTTAATATCATTTTTAAGTACACACGTGTTCCCTGACTATGGAACACCGATCCCGATATCTAACCTAAAAGAAAAAAAAAATGTTTCCATATGAATGTTATAATATATAGGAGCTTAATCATTTAGATTGAGTTAATTATATTTACTATATGCATGATATATGATTTTAAAAAAAAATTAAGGAATAAAATCGACAAAGTAAAATAATTAAGTCAAGGAAAGTTAAATTATTTATTTATGATAATTTTCAATAACACATTAATTAATATTGGAATATTTTATATTATTGATATTAAATCTTAATGCACTTACACTCCGAAAGTAAAATAATTTTATTAATTTTGTGAACAATTTTTTAGGCATGAAATGAAGACCAGTGTGATGTTTCATTTTTTAATAAGTCAATTTAACAATCAAATAATTTAATTAAATGTATACTGAACACCATTTTTTTTTTAAATAAAAAGGTCAACTGTGATTATTAATCCTATCAACCCTATAAGGCATTGTATATTGTAGTTTTGATTAATGTCCCAGGTGCCCCTTTGCAAGAATGTGTATGTGAAGTGTAATATTCCTGATAAGATTATTTTTTCTAGGATTACTGATTTGGAAAAATATACTCAAGATCTTATTAATAACATATTCAGTGAATATCTGTGCCATATTTATATTTTTGTACATGGAATTTTTTTTTTTCAATATTAATTCCATACATGTATGTTTTAAATTAATTGAATTACTCATAAACAGAAATGCAATAATTGATTTTCAAATCAATTATGGATATCCATTCCTAAATAATTGAAGATTTGCAATTTTTATACCAATCTCCACCTTAAACAATAAGTATATATTCATATCTGGTCATATCACCTTTTAGCATTCTTTTGTTTGTTTGTAAATGTATTCAATACACTACATATTGTTAAAGCAATATTATTTTTCAAGAAATGAGATGTCAAATGTGTCTTTAAAAGAAGTCAATTAGCACAGTTCTAAAAGAAATATGTCAATTATAAATACTGTGTTTAATGCTATCCTGTTATGTTTGAAATACTTAAAACATGTTATAATTTTCAATTCAGACATTCAGATGGATTCAAATAGCAACTGGATTCCTCCATGTTTTCAAACAACTAGTGTAACCGAGTTCCATATTTTGGGCTGTGTCAACAATGAATCCGACTTAAACACAGTTTTGGAGGCACACAAACGGTCATCACTATGTTCCTTTGTTACCTGGTAAAACTTGATTTAATGTTGGAATAGCATTTTTCATTGATGATTTTTACTATTATTTTATGATATGATAATTTCATTTTATTGAGTAAATCAAGGTAAATTTTGTCACTTCTTGAAAGCTTGTTTTCTCTAAGAAAATGAATACTCATACAGTTGTTGTTTGAAGGTCAGATGATAAGAAGAAAAAGGAGAAGAAGACACGAAGAATAGTCTGGCAGCACGACGATGTAAACACAGGAGAGAGTATATGTCCATTTACTGTTGACAGAAGTGTTGTTCTCACATGTCAATTTGGAAAAGGAAGGAAAGCAAATGCAACTCTTCCTAGGGTAGATTCTCAGGTGAATATTATACAATTATTGCTGTTTTTTAGATCAGTACAATGATTTAGCCACCTGAGGAGTGCAATATTCACTGAGCCTGAAGGACGAGGTGCATATATTGTACTGTGAAGGTGGCTAAAATTGTTGTACTGACTTTAAAAATAGCAATAATTGTTTTATTGTATTGATAATATAATATCTCATTTTTTATCTGTGTTATTTGGATATTTATTTCATTTATTATCAGTATAAAACAGCTAACTGAAATTTTTTCATAGGTAAAATTTTGAAATGTATATAAGGTTTTCATATTGTAGAATTCAGACCATGTCTATCAGGGAAAAAAAGATTCTTAATACAGAATTCAAGAAAAGTTGGCTGTGATGCAAAACTTCATATCAGATACATAACCAGGTAAAATTTCTCATTGGCATTTCATATTAATTAATTCAGATGTCCAAAACTACACATCTTTTCATAAGGAATCTCATGTACAATGCATGGAATTTCATGTCAACTTATATAGAAGGAACATGCAGTAATGCTTGACATAGGATCCCTGACACAATGCATGAAATCTCATGTCAACTTACCTAGAAGGAGCATGCTGTGTTGACTGACATGAGATTCCTGACATAATGCATGGAATCTCATGTCAACTTACCTCGGAGGAGCATGCTGTGTTGACTGACATGAGATTCCTGACACAATGCATGGAATCTCATGTCAACTTACCTAGGAGGAGGAAGATGTATTGACTGACATGAGATTCCTTACACAATGCATGGAATCTCATGTCAAGTTACCTAGGAGGAGCATGCTGTATTGACTGACATGAGATTCCTTACACAATGCATGGAATATCATGTCAACTTACCTAGGAGGAGCATGCTGTGTTGACTGACATGAGATTCCTTACACAATGCATGGAATATCATGTCAACTTACCTAGGAGGAGCATGCTGTGTTGACTGACATGAGATTCCTGACACAATGCATGGAATCTCATGTCAACTTACCTAGGAGAGCATGTTGTATTGACTGACATGAGATTCCTTACACAATGCATGGAATATTATGTCAACTTATTTCGGAGGAGGGAGATGTATGCCTGACATCAGATTCCTGACATAATGCATGGAATTTAATGTCAGTTAATGTAGCAGTTACACGCTGCATAACATGACATCAGATTCTTGAGATTGCAATATAATCATCATAACTAGCAATTGTGTCACCATACTTTATTTTTACAGGACTGTTATTAAACACCGCATTAGGTAATCATTTTGTTACAGTTATAATGATTACTGGATTCCAGCATCAGCTGGAAGAGGTGCGAAGCAGCGTCATATGGACATGCTCCTTTCTGATATTGAAGGAAAGAAGGTTAATATCAGCAGTAAAATTCACCTTAAATTACCAATGGCTGCTTCACACACAAAGCATACTGTTACCATGGAGAGTGCATTTGCAAACCGAATGCACACTAGATTAAAAGAAAGAATCAGAGAGCATGTGAAGATGGGCATAACATCAGTACCATACATCAGAAAGATGCTGAAAAGTTTTGTAGAAAAAGAAATGAGGTCTGAAGATTGTGGGTCACCATCTAGCAATGACAGGAGCTACTTCCCGACAAATAGAGATATAAGGAATTGTGTGCATGCAGCACTTGTGAAAGGCCAGTACTCTGGTCTAGACCAAGAAAATCTAAAAAACAATTTGATGAATGACAAAAGGAAGAACCAGAAGATATGTTCTTTTACAGACAATGCACAGGAGATCAAGTATATGCCAATTTGGTGAGAAATAGGAAAATAAGAGCAGATTTTTCCATCAGATGATGACCTTGCAGACGATGATACAACAGGTGCTGAGAAAAATACCTTTCTCTTTATACATCAGAGTAAACAACAACAACAACTTCTACAAAAGTATGGAGAGCTGGTTTTAATAGATGCCACTTATAAAACCACAAAATATGCTCTTCCGTTATTTCTACTTGTTGTGCGCACCAATGTGTCCTATGTACCCATTGCAGAATTTATAGTAGAGGCAGAACGAACAGAGAATATTTTAGAGGCACTCCAGATAATTAAATCCTGGAACTCATTGTGGGATCCAAAGTATTTCATGCTAGACTATTCTCATCAAGAATACCAAGCCATTCATGAGTTATTCCCTGATGCAGCCAAATATCTGTGCACTTTCCATGTGGAACAAGCTTGGATCTGGTGGTGTAAACAGAGTAAGATTATTTGATACTTGTCTATAAGATATACTTCCAGCTGATTAATTACTTTTATTGAACACTATGAATTTCAAAGATGGCAGTGTTGAAAAAATGAAAACAATTTAAATTATTATTTCAGAAGAGAACAATCTCAAGGAATCTGAGAAAGAAAAACTCCTTGATGCATTGCGCGATATTGCCAGAGCTCCGTCGGTGGACCTTTATCAGAAAGCAAGGGAATCCCTTATCAATCTTCATGTTTTCACTGAAAATCCAAAAGTGAAAACTTACTTGGAAACAAGATGGTTAAACATACCAGAGGTAAGTTAAACATTTTTTGTCAATTTGTTCATTTGGAAGAGTTCTTGGGTATTAAATGTTTTAACATTTGATAAATTTTTTGACATTGCACAAAATCATGTCAATTGTATTGATACTCAATTATTACACCCCTTAGAATAAATTTTGGGGTGTATAGGGATTATTTAGCACTGTTCTTACTTGTGTAGTAGTCCCACCTTTGGTACTACTTCATTTGGATCACCATGATATTCACTGTTTAATTCAATTTTTAATTTTGGCAGAGATGGTGCAGGGCTTTTGCTAGTGAGGGGTTCCATGTTGGTGTGACAACAAACAATGAAGTTGAGACTCTAAACAACTCACTGAAAAACTTTTACGCAAGGTTGACCTCTTCTGGAACGCTTACCTCCTTGATTGAGATTATTGTAAAGGACTTTATCCCTGACCTCATCCGAACATATTTGCAATTAAATTACCAGTACACCAACCAATACAGAAAGTACAACGATTGTGTACCTGCATTATTACAGAACAAACCAAGAAGTGTTGTTAAACATTGCTTGGTTCGTTCCGCATCCGCAGGAGAATACAGTTCAGATGATTTGAAGAACATAGGTGAAAACATGTATGAAGTAAAAAGTCAGTCAAGTGATACTGGAGTCTGTAAAGTCCATCTTGGTACTGATGAAACTGCAACCAGATGTTCCTGTCAAGACTTTTTGTCATCATTTTTGCCTTGTAAACATATATTAGCTGTTATCCGTTTCACTCATCACACTTGGGAAAGTCTGTCACCTTTATATCGACAAAGCCCATATGTGAACCTTGATAGCACTTTTCTCTCTGTCAATGTTATGGAAAACATTGAAAATAAATCAGAGATTCAGCTGCCTGCAGACTTTGTTTTTGAGGTACCAACAAATGAAGAAATCTCAGATATTACAGAAAACAATCAACAAAAACAAATTCTAAAATTAAGAGCAGAACTGAGAAATAACATTAAAGTTTTGGATGACCTAACATTCCTAAGCAGCAGCCAAAAGAAATTTTCTGATGTTAACAACATGGTATTGACATGCATCAAATGTTTGCAAGGGTCAGTTGATGTTGAGGGCAATTTACCAATACATAGAGGAGAAACCGTTCAGAAGACACATACAACTGCAAAACCCCACCGACAGTTACCACAGAAAAGGAAACAAAAGAGAAAAAAAATGAGGAAGCCATTTTTAAAAGTGAAAGGTAGAAAAAAAACCCACTTAATCCCCTGGGATTATTTATCTTGCATGCTGCAGGAAATCTAGAGCCTAATCTTTATATGTTACATTAAGAATAATTAACACCTCTGTTTTGAAGTGATGGTTGTCTTGAAAGTCAAGCTGGGGTGATGTTTGCATTCATGGTTTGCATTCATGGAAGGCAAGTGGTGGTATCTCCATATAAATGAAAAATTCTCGAGAGGGACGTTAAACAATTAAACAACGAATTGATATTGGCATAACAAACAATGTAAGTTAAAAGGCATTGCACAATATATTCTGCATTATTTGATATTGAATTCTTTTTACCTGTTAAGTTCCTATATGAATTAAAGGATGTTAGCTTACAATGAGGTCAGTCAGATGCAGTGGCAGGTGGAAACTAAAATACACTCTAAACAGACAGATGGTTACAACTGTGGAGTGCATTGTTTACTGGTAAAAGTTCTACAGTTTTAGAAGTATTTTCAAGTATTTTGGTATTATTCTAAAATAATGTTCCTTTATATTGATTTATGAGTGCCAATATATTTATATATAGTTTGCAGAGCGATATTTCAGTGGACAACCAATTATAAACATCACAGCTGCAGACCTTAGCGCTACGAGACAGAAAATTGCAACAGATTTGATGATGTTTGAAAGTAAATAAACCTAGAATAATCTGTTTTGAAATTGATGTTAACTGCAATTGTTTATAAGAAATAAGTTGTATTGCCTTTTTTTTTTATGTTGAAGTATACCTAACAGAACATTGTCCAGGATGTGGTTTTGCAGTATTAGGGGAAAATGAGGTATATTCAAGAGTTAGATATTTTTGCATATGTGTCATTTTCAAATCAAAATCTTACTAATAGTTTCATTGAAAATACAAAGTTCACCTCGATAAATGTCAACTGATATAATACCAATTTCCAAAACAAAACAAAAATTAAATATTTTCTACCATTAAGGTTCATTGATAATCTGATAAAAGAGATATCTCTTCATGACATAAATGTCTATTATTCTTTTATAAGTTTGTCAAGTTTGAGTGGGTTTTTTTGTTGTTGTTTTTTTGTCCAATTTTACACTGCAAGCTATGGTATAATTGTTTGGGTTTTTTTTTTTTTTTTATTTCTTTTTAAAATCATAAAAGTTAAAGAAATATTTTTGTATGAATAAACTTAAGTTCATCATACAAATCAATTGAATGACCTTGACCTATTACACCCGATCTAATCATATAAAAGTTTTATTTATTACTAGACTAGATTGATTCAAAATCACTTTAAAGCATTAATGTATTGATGGCTGGTTCCAAAAGCTTAAATTTAAGAAACACAAGTCCTAGACTCTCAGACTAGTGAATTTCTAGAACAAAAAAAGTATTTTGGAAAAATATCAGATGGGACAGATGTCAATGGTTTCTAGTCATTCTTAACATTTTTATCTGAATAGGGATCATAGCTGTTTGTTCATAAAATACACTTCAGGTATCATCAAAGCTTCCCCTAACTTCATCATGTTTAGCTAGTTATTCAATAATATTGAATGCATAATATTTTGTAGATCAAATGTCAAGTTTGCATAAGATCGTTTCATAGGAAAAACCATTGTGTAGGAGAGGACACAGTTGACAAAGACTGTTTTGTTTGCAGACTTTGTGAAATTAATTTTTGGGTATGTT
Source organism: Ostrea edulis (assembly GCF_947568905.1). Classification (NCBI taxonomy): domain Eukaryota; kingdom Metazoa; phylum Mollusca; class Bivalvia; order Ostreida; family Ostreidae; genus Ostrea; species Ostrea edulis. The sequence goes on from NC_079165.1 coordinate 11,760,588, forward strand.
TCTGCTTTATCTAGCTGCATGGTAACATCATTCATCAGTTATTTGTACAATGAAGATCAGATGTATCAATGTCTTAATGTAGTTTTTTGATTACTTATCTATCTCTCTTTTAGGGCTGTGATTGCTGATTTGTTATTACCTTGAGCAAGTTTTCTGATCAGGTTTAAGTATGATCTGAATAATGAGCTACTGGAAAAATGTGTGCTACAAGAAATATGTTTACATCTACTACAGTGTATATTTTAAACACAGAGGTTCAATATGAATCCTCTGGTGTAGAACAGCATGGCAAAAGAGGCGTTGTTTCGTATCAACATCTCATATAAAGTTCCACATAAAGAGATTATGGACCTGATATGCTTGCCTCTTAATACAATCTGTAAGATAATGTTAAAACTTATTGATATTTTTTATGGATAATAATCATATATTTTGCAAGTACTTGTAAACATGTATCCTGAGATTTGATTGTAAACAATAGTACACATATGGATGTTACTGAAGTTGAACTGATGATGATGATTAAATCATTGATAAAGAATGTGCACCATTTGATGTCAAAAGGATCGACTATTCAATATTAAAATTTCTTTTAAACATACTTCTTTATTGCAAGTGTAAAAGAATGCTGGAGTTGATTACAAATTGGGTAATTCACTGTAAATTTTGAATATTTCATTTTCATTTTGGTATATGTAAGGGTAGATAAGGCTTCTAAACTGCATAAAATGCTGCAAACATTTAGGACCTTTCTGTATACAAGTATAGGTTGTTGAAACATTCTGAATGATGGAACATGTTTTAATGTTTATGGAAAGTTAGCATACCTTCTATTGAGCCTTTACCTGTTTAAAAATATTCAATGATACAGCTGTACTTAACAGATTATATGTCATACACCTTTCTGCATAAGAAAAAAATGATCTTGCAATGTGTCAATTGAAAAAAATAAAAAATATTCAATGTTCTGTGGTTGGATATGGAATTTATTTTATGAGTGGGGCAGAATTTTTTGTTACTTTCACTAATGCAAAATAGGCACCAATAAATATATCAAATAATCCTGACTCGATAGACATCATGCTCCTCCTAGGTAATTTGACATGATATTCCATGCATTATGTAAGGAACTTCATGTCAGTCAATACAGCATGCTCCTCCTAGGTAAGTTGACATGAGATTCCATGCATTGTGTCAGGAATTTCATGTCAGTCAATACAGCATGCTCCTCCTAGGTAAGTTGATATGAGATTCCATGCATTGTGTCAGGAATCTCATGTCAGTCAACACAGCATGCTCCTCCTAGGTAAGTTGACATGAGATTCCATGCATTATGCAAGGAATTTCATGTCAGTCAACACAGCATCCTCCTCCTAGGTAAGTTGACATGAGATTCCGTGCATTATGTCAGGAATCTCATGTCAGTCAACACAGCATGCTCCTCCTAGGTAAGTTGAAATGAGATTCCATGCATTGTGTAAGGAATATCATGTCAGTCAATACAACATGCTCCTCCTAGGTAAGTTGACATGCGATTCCATGCATTGTGTAAGGAATCTCATGTCAGTCAATACAGCATGCTCCTCCTAGGTAAGTTGACATGAGATTCCATGCATTGTGTAAGGAATCTCATGTCAGTCAACACAGCATGCTCCTCCTAGGTAAGTTGACATGAGATTCCATGCATTGTGTAAGGAATCTCATGTCAGTCAACACAGCATGATCCTCCTAGGTAAGTTGATATGAGATTCCATGCATTGTGTCAGGAATCTCATGTCAGTCAACACAGCATGCTCCTCCTAGGTAAGTTGAAATGAGATTCCATGCATTGTGTCAGGAATATCATGTCAGTCAACACAGCATGCTCCTCCGAGGTAAGTTGACATGAGATTCCATGCATTATGTAAGGAATCTCATGTCAGTCAACACAGCATGCTCCTCCAAGGTAAGTTGACATGAGATTCCATGCATTGTGTCAGGAATCTCGTGTCAGTCAATACATCTTCCTCCTCCTAGGTAAGTTGACATGAGATTCCATGCATTGTGTAAGGAATCTCATGTCAGTCAACACAGCATGCTCCTCCAAGGTAAGTTGACATGAGATTCCATGCATTGTGTCAGGAATATCATGTCACTCAACATAGCTTGCTTCTCCTTGGTAAGTTGACAGGAAACTCCATGCATTATATCAAGAATCTTTTATAAATCAATGCATCACACTCCTCTTAGGTAAGTTAACATGAGAGTCCATGCATTGTGTAAGGAATCTCATGTCAGTCAACACAGCATGTTCCTCCTAGGTAAGTTGACATGAGATTTCATGCATTATGTAAGGAATTTCATTTCAGTCAATACATCTTCCTCCTCCTAGGTAAGTTGACATGAGATTCCATGCATTGTGTAAGGAATCTCATGTCAGTCAACACAGCATGTTCCTCCAAGGTAAGTTGACATGAGATTCCGTGCATTATGTCAGGAATCTCATGTCAGTCAACACAGCATGCTTCTCCTAGGTAAGTTGACATGAGATTCCATGCATTGTGTAAGGAATCTCATGTCAGTCAACACAGCATGATCCTCCTAGGTCAGTTGACATGAGATTCCATGCATTGTGTAAGGAATCTCATGTCAGTCAACACAGCATGCTCCTCCAAGGTAAGTTGACATGAGATTCCATGCATTGTGTCAGGAATATCATGTCACTCAACATAGCTTGCTTCTCCTTGGTAAGTTGACAGGAAACTCCATGCATTATATCAAGAATCTTTTATAAATCAATGCATCACACTCCTCTTAGGTAAGTTAACATGAGAGTCCATGCATTGTGTAAGGAATCTCATGTCAGTCAACACAGCATGTTCCTCCTAGGTAAGTTGACATGAGATTTCATGCATTATGTAAGGAATTTCATTTCAGTCAACACAGCATGCTCCTCCAAGGTAAGTTGACATGAGATTCCATGGAATATAAGGAATCTGATATCTAGTTCTGCATGTTGCTGCTACAACAATTGACTGGAGATTGTAAATATTTAGACAGGTCAGATTTAGATGTATTTGTTACTGGACAATGTTTAAAATAAAGTTTGTTTACCCTCTCTCGACCTAGGATAAAAAAAATTGGGTCAGTATAGGTAGGTGGGGAAAAAAAATTCAAATAAAAAATCATTTCTGGAGGTTAAAAAAAGTTTTGAGTCGAATCATTTCTAGCCAGTCGATCGGTATGGAGCGCCAAATTAACATAAACTCAAATAATTGAAGATATCTTCAATTATTTGAAGATATCATCAATTCAATTATTGCTCTCTTTAATTGAATTCATGTGCACATTAAATCAATTATTGCTCTCATGATATGCGCATCAATTGAATTAATGAGAGGAATAATGATTAATGTGTGCATTAATTGAATTATTGCTCTTCATTCAATTGAATTCTTGCTCTTAATTCAATGATTAGTGCATTAATTGAATGGGCAATGATAGATTTGATGCGTGCATTATTCAATTGTGGATATGTTGAATTGAGATTTATAAGTTGCTCTCTAAAAGATGCTCTCTTCAAATGAATTAAAGATATCATTAATTCAATTGAAGAGAGCAATAATTGAATTAGTGTGCGCATTAAATCAATTATTGCTCTCATCAAATAGATTAGTACGTGCATCAATTCAATTATTGCTCTCATTGATTGATTTAATACGTGCATTATATCAATTATTGCTCTCTTCAATTGAATTGTAGCGCGCATCAATTCAATTGTTGATATCATTAATTCATTTGAAGAGATTATTAATTCAATTAAAGCACACATCAATTCATTTGAAGAATTAATGCTATCATAAATTCAATTAATGCGCCCAATAATTCAGAATTGAAGATATCATTAATTATTTGAAAAAATCTTTAATTCAATTGATGGGACCTCCGTGGCCGGGTGGTTAGAGCATCGCACTCAAAATCACACGGCCTCTCACTTCCGTCGGTTCGAATCCCGCTCGCGCCGGTAAGTGAAAAGTTTCCCAGTTTACTTTCGGAAGGTCGGTGGTCTCTCCCCAAGTGCATTGTATCTGGGTTCTCTCTTCCATCAATAAAAACTGGGCGCCACCAGATAACTGAAAAATTGTTGAGTGGCGAAAAACATCAATCAATCAATTCAATTCAATTATTGCGCGCATCAAATGAATTGAAGATATCTTCAATTATTTGAGTTTATGTTAATTTGGCGCTCCATAAGTCGGGAGAGGGCAAACAAACAATTTTTTTTAACAAGATGGCCTGGTTGTATAATTTTGTGTCAGTTCCTTTAATCAATAAATTCTTTCTTTTTATTCATTGTTAAACCTTGTCGACATAATTTGCAAGTTCCCATAATCAGTACTCGCATTATTTAGAATAGCGTATAATTGCGATAATTATCCTTCATAACTATTAGGTGACGACAATTTGATTCTGAGAGGGGTGGCAGATTTTGGAAATAAATAATCTACACTGGACTGGCAAGAAAATATATAATATGTACGTGACTATTGCTACCCCCCCCCCCACCCCCACCGCCATCACCACTAAATAAAGATTATTTGTAGTCCTGGGCGTTTTAGCTTCTTTTTTTTTTGGCTCGTCCAACTCTTCTGTAAGCTTTAAGGTCAGACAACACGTTCCCCAATAATACGTAATTCTTCCCGGCAAAGAATTTGTCTATGAAGTATCCTCACAAAAAACTGAGGTACCTTCCCAGGCATTTGTGCAAGATACCACAGGATCGTATTTCTTATATATGGCACGCCAAATTCACAAAAATGAGCTAAACATAGTTTCACTGTAAACTATAGTTTACGGACCGTAAACTATAGTTAACGACGTTAATCTATATTTCACATCTGTAAACCATAGTTAACAGATAATCTATGTTTCACAAGCGTAAACTATAATTAACAATGAAAACAATCATTAACGATTGCAAAACATAGTTTATCTGATAAATACGGTTTCACGATTGTAAACTACGGTTTACAAGTCTGATAAATATAGCATCACAATTTGTGAAACTAGGATTAACAATTGTGAACTATAGTTAACGAATGTAAATTATAGTTTACAAATGTGAATCTGTATTTATCAGCAAAATCTATTGTTAACGTTTATTTAAAGACAGATAAACTTGGATTAGCATTTGTAAACTATAGTTTACAACCGTTAAATATAGTTTTACGGATGAAAACTATAGTTAACGAATCGTTAACTATAGTTTACAGTTCGTAAATTATAGTTTACAGTCGATAAACCTAGTTTATCAACTGTGAAACTATGTTTAGCTCATTTTTGTGAATTTGGCGTGCCATACTTATATTATCCTACTGGAAAAAACTTGAATTACTGTAATTACAAATTTTGGTGTTTATAGTTGAGAAACATTTTTAAAAATAGTTTAGAAAGAACATTGATAGATATTTTTGGTATATTACAAAGAAATACAAAATCCGATATTTGAGGAACATGTCGTCAGACCTTAAGCTTAAACACCATTGAATATTAAAGTGAAAAATATCCTAAATACGGATTTTCCGTTATCAGTCTCTCTAACTCTGATATAAGCTATTTAAAACAGAACTGGAATTTTTATCGGATTAGATAGGGAGTAGGTTTTATACTTTATATAAATTTTGTGCACATAAACGGTGACGTCGTGCATGATATTCCTTGCATCTAGTCAATGCCTGTGGAAAATGCACACATCAATTCAAATGGATCACACAATGTCATGTAGTTTAAAGAACAGCCCCCAACCCCCCAACTCAAGATATGCATTAGCCTATAATTGCTGAGATATTACATGCTATTATATTTTTAGAAGTAAAAATTATTACACTATAATTTCAGATGTGAATTAATATATCTCTAATATAAATTCAGATGTGAAAATTCCTAATTACTATGCTAGCTTGGCGTGTAAAATCAGGGGTGGGTGGGTTTAACAATGATTATTATTTGTTATTTTCATATGCAAATAAAGATGCGTGTATATTGAGTGACACCCCCCCCCCCCCCACATCCTGATTTTGATTCTCAATAGTAGTGGTTATGAATCAATATGGGGAACAATTTATAAGCATTGTAAAGCATATGAGTTCTACAAATCACCCACCCACCCACTCATGGGGGGGGGGGGTGCAAAGTAAAGAAATTGAATTGTGCTAGTGAAGAAATCTAGACAAATCAAATTCTCCCCACCCCCTTTAAAAACGATGCTACCTGCATGTTATCGGAAGTTTTATTAAAGTTCTTTATGATACAATTGGGGTGGACCCAGGTAGTACAAAGCGTTTCACAGCCGTTGGTGACTCGACCATGCACCTCAATATATTAAATGGACGTCTGGCGACGATCTTAACACGAAGAAGGATTTTTTCTTCTTCAAAGTAGCTGGTTTTCCGCGAGGGATAGACTGTATCTGATCTATAGACGGAACGCTGTTAGGACCCAAGAACCATCCGAAAACACGGAGGATGAGCCTGCATCCGTTAACAGAAAAGGCTATCATTGTACCAATGTTCAAACAATTTGTGATCACACTGGCAATTATAAGAATTGATGAAAAGTAACGCGAGAATATTGTCTGTGAAGAGAGGGGAAAAAACCCATGTAAAGTACCTAGATAAGTTTGAAGGACTATACACTGTATTCTTAGCAATGAATGAAAACATATGGAAGAGCTTTTCAAAATTAATGCTTTTAAAATTGAAAATTATTGAAAGAAATGCCTTCCTTAATTATTATTATTATTATTATAATATATATATATATATATATATATATATATATATATATATATATATATAAGTTAATAGAACTTTAAAAATATTCTTAATCAATTTGAAATTTAATTATTTAGGCTAGCATGCTTATCTGAAGTGTGTAGCCTTTTTAGAAAGATGACACAAGCCAATCAGATAATGCGACAATAAAGATTTGCAAGATTGAAGATCGTCAATGGAAGTAAAACTTCGGGTTTTGTGAAACCAACGCCAGAATCTGATGGGAATGGTATGATAAAAACCTTAAGTAAACAACGAGATATCGCCGAAATTCTTTATAACCCATAAATCGGTCTACTGTCGAATGTTCCCTCGATTTCTGGGTTATAATTTATTTGATTATCAGACCTTTCATCAAAGCCTGTGTTGTAGTCACGAAGAATGCACGTAAACAAAATACAGTGCACTAAACAGGAAGTAAACATTGCGTTGCAATGTGGGATTGGTACTAATCGTTAATGTTGGTTGAATAAGAGTTTCGATAACTAATATCATATTAACTTTAGCGAGTTTAATAAAAGTTTCAGTTTTAAAACGGTATTTAATGAACCCATTAACTAATGCCACATTAAGGATTTTATAACTTATTAGGGTTAATGTCACATTAAATTTATCCCGTGGGGATCCGGGTTAGAATAGGTCCTGAGACAGTACCCCTTGCTTGTCGCAAGAGGCGACTAAATGGGGCGTCCTTCGGATGAGACCGCAAAATCCGAGGCCCCGTGTCACAGCAAGTGTGGCACGATAAAGATCCCTCCCTGCTCAAAGGCCATTAGTGCCGAGCCTAAATTTTGCAGCACTTCACAGGCAATGGTGACGTCTCAATGTGGGTGAAATATTCTCGAGTGGGACGTTAAACAATATTCAATCAATCACATTAAATTTAGCGACTCTTCGATACAACCGGGTCCTGACTTTAAATAAATACACATATTCGACTGCGGTCTGTTGCGGCCGGGATTCGGACCCCGGCCGTTCGCCCCGCATGCGGAAGGCCGAGGTTCGAATCTCGGCCGCGACAGACGTAAGTCGTTAAAAACAGGTAGTGACAGTTCCATCGCCAAACGCTCGGCATCGGGTGTGAATGTCACGGATCCTCGGAGATGACCTTAAAAGGAAGTGTGTAACAGTTGCTAAAACGCGGAATGGAGGGGGGGGGGATATTACATGCAATAACGTTATGAGGATGTCAGCAATTTGTAAAATCAAAAGGCTTATCATGAACAAGGGAAACAGAAATATTACAGAGAGAATAGAAAGTCATCTTCAAAATCCACCAATTCATATTAATACCTCATACTTATGCATTATTATGTATTCTAAAAGTCCCGTGGGGATCCAGGTTAGTTTTTTGTTTGTCGAAGAGGCGACTAGATGGGGCGGTCCTTGGGATGAGACCGCAAAATCCGAGGTCCCGTGTCACAGCAGGTGTGGCAAGATAAAGATCCCTACCTGCTGAGCATAGGCCTAAATTTTGCAACTCTTCACGTTAAAGGCCCAATTTTAAGTTAACACCCCAAATGGTAGACCGCCTGTCATTCAAACATTTAACAAAAGATCTCAGGTGGAGTGACATCTGCAGAGACTGTGGTTTGGAGGGACCCCAGAGAGGTGCTTTGATAGCAATAACAGTCAATTAGTACAGGCAATCTTTAGATCTTGAGGAAGCCCTGTACACCAGAGTTTTGTTAGCATTCTACAACTGCTATTTCTCGCAATTATTAACTGCAATTTTTATTCGTTTCTCCCCTGTATACATGTAATATGTTTTACGGCGTGACCGTGTTTGAGGGCGAAGCAAAAAAGTTTGGGCATTAGTATCTATATCCAAAACAGGACAAAAACAACCCGAAGTTAGCACGCGGACGGAGCTGTATCAAAGCATCCTAATTTTGGACATTTGATCCGCCTATATATTGAACGCGGGAATTATAACGCAATTGATGTAAACAGTACATTGTGACGTCAAATTCAGCGTCGTTATTTAGCAAATTTACAAACATAGCGTTTGAACCACAACAAAAACATGGCGTTAATCGTGGAGTGATTATATATGATTAAGAAAATAAGATTTACATGCTTTTACGGATTTTATGTAACATCTCAGAACGACGTGAACTAGGGTAGACGAGATTCAAAATGGAGGAATACATGTCCACGCACTAATATTCGAATCGACGCCATTGGTACCAAACTTTTCAAGTTCCATAGGTATGGTTTAATTTTTTATTATTTTCCTATATTTTCCTTTTAAACATGTATATACGTGTTACCTATAGGGAGAGCTCCGCTCTCACGCCCTTGGGGCCGTGAGAGGGCTTCGCCCTCTATTATAAATTACATAATCAGAAAACAAACAATACTTTGCAACAGAAATAGTTTATATTTTCAATTTATGATAGCTCTATATTTATAAAAGAAATTATTCATTCAGCCAGTGAATGAGAGTAAGAGAGAGAAAGAGAGAAGGGGTGGTGGGTGTAGACTGTGTGTCAGCTACTGTTAGAGATACAACCATTATACAAACACTATCACCATTGAAACTCTGCAGACGCCCCTGAGACATGTCTTGTGTATATCAAACGTATAATTCCAGGTAAATAACAATGACCATAGATGAGCTCCGTCCACATCCAGTGACCCGTGAAGAAACCGTACGGTATTATTTTTGGGTCTTTAAACAATATTCAATCAATCAATTAATGTCTTCTAAAGCAGTGGAATTTTAAGGAATGTACCATCAGGCGCTATCTATTTGGTATAAGTTTTAAGCAAGTACCTGTTGGTACCATCCTTATACCGGCTTTGTCACACACACACACACCCTTAACAGATTGTGACAGTATGTTGCTTCACAGATGATTGATTGAATACTATTATTGTTTTACGTCCCGCTCGAGATTATTTCACTCATATGGAGACGTCGTCACTGTCGGTGAAAGGCTGCAAAATTTAGGCCTATGCTCGACGCTAATGGCCTTTGAGCAGGGAAGGATCTTTATCGTGCCACACATGCTGTGACACGGGACTTCGGTTTTTGCGGTCTCATCCGAAGGACTGCCCCATTTAGTCGCCTCTTATGACAAGCAAGGGGTATTGAGGACCTATTCTAACCCGCTTCACAGATGAAAAAGAAAAAGAGGATAAACATATTGAAAATGAAAAAGACTTGAATTATAATTGAATCCCTTTCAAATTCTATTACTTTATTCTGGCTGCTACCTTAAGAAAATATTATATGAGTCTGTCCAATGAATAAAAAGGTAACACCCCACCCCACCCCGTAAACAACATTGTAAAATATAAAATATTTTTTGGATCAATTTTCCCCAAACATAGCCTTTTTAAATCAAACGTGCTTTTAATCGAACTAGATATGTTTAAGATAAATGAATTTGAATTTAGTTCTAGACCTCGTACAATATACATTTATATATCACATCAAATTTCATAACGAACGAGTGGTGTGGAAAAAAAAGTTTGCCTCATTTTGGATGAATTTATGTGAAAGTTCGTACATTTACCAATACCCTGCGGATTGGTGTTGAAACTGAAGAGATACAACGGGAAAGGAAGATTGAAACAGAATTAACCAATGTAAACTATGTACATTTACATTTAGAAATGTACATTACATTTGTAAAGCACCTTTGAGCGTACATAGTGTATGAAAAGGGTGCTATATAAATATGGTATTATTATTATTATTATAAACTAGGGTGAAATGTACGACCCATAGTGAGAGGAATAAACAGATTTATTTCATAATACATATATGAAATAGGTAAAAGGCTAACACAGAATTTATGCTATACAAGTATTTAATTCAGAAATGAACTGCCAGAAGTCCTCCCTATTTTGGATTGGAATGCTGCGATCACTAATTCTCTTGTTAGTTAAATAATAACAAATCAAACACAAGATGTTTAACTTGTCGACTTAATAAAATCATGAATTATCGTTGTTTCATACATATCAAAATCCCTGTATCAACACATACAGGGGATGCTTACTCCTCCTAGACACCTGATCCCACCTCTGGTATATCCAGGAGTCCGTGTTTGCCCAACTCTCTGTTTTGTATTGCGTACAGGCGTTATGAGATTGAACACTGTTCGTTATCTTCGTCTTTCATACAGAATATCGTGTGTAAATACATGCATGTGCGTTAATGACGGTTTGCCCGGGGGGGGGGGGGGGGGGGGGGGGTATAAAACGGCGATGACTAGATAGTATCCCTCAAAAAGCAGGTTACCCATGAGTTACTTGCCCCTATCTCATGGAAAAGATTAACTCGTACGTGGGATATTGAATAAGAAATATTTTGTAAATGGAGATACGTTTATATATAATAGAAATCTCTTGTAAATGGAGATAC